>NW_027273401.1:0-13574 GCF_040938485.1 Diadema antillarum | reverse complement strand
ACATGGAATAAACATCAGAAATATAAAGAAGATTGATAATATCAATAATGTACAGATTATTGCTAAATCTACTAGACGTTCCAGATATGGCGAGTTCACATGTACATTATCACAAAAACAAATGCATGAAAAAAATCTTGTATGCATGCCAGCAATACATGGCAGTCATTTTTAAAGTTTTTCCAACTATGATATAAACACTTAGTCCTCTAAAATAATCATCAAAGATTGTAATTTGTTCTGGAAAGAGGTGTGAAGTTTTTTTTTTCCTCCTTCTCCTTGCTCACTTTTCCCTCTTTCTACCACATGCAAAGAATCTAGCTAAAAAATCATTGTGGACTGACACTTTCTGATGACGAAATTGCCCCTGAAACTGAAAATTTATTCAAATGGATTTTTTTATCATCTACAATTTTAAAATTGAGTTTGAATATTCATGAAATGCCTAACAAACTGCAATGTACTGATCACTAGATATGGTGCAATCGCATATAGACAAAGCAACAGTCATGATCTCGCCATATCTTAGGAGAAAATTAGAACTTGTGGATACTAAATACGAACAATTAATACATCAACTATAACAAACACAGACAATTTCCCCATCCATACTGTCTACTGTACATGTATGTACATAAATCTACAATGTGAACACAACTTTGGGTTGCCTGCAGTACAGTCGTGGTCCAGGGCAGATTGTATAATATATATATAGTATCACACAAACATTTGTGAATATTGCAACTTGTTGTAACGGCCATTACCATGGCAACAGCAAAAATGATCACAACTGATTCTCCATTACCATGTTGCAGTGGCAATTATTGTCGTATTTTTTTTTTAACCACTGAATATTATTATGAAATGGGATTCAGTTGTTGTTTTTTTTTTCTCTAGTCTCTCAAATTGCCACTGTCCAGAGAACTGGACACCAATCAAAACAAATCAGATTCTAATCTCATATGACATGACACACTGCTTGGAAATTTAATTTGACATACGAATCCGTTTCTATTTACTTAATGAATTTGCCATATGTATTTAAGAAAGTGCACTGCATTTCCATTATTGTGGCAGCCATTTTGCGGTTGGAGTTGCCATGCAATGAAGTACTTCTCACTGGCGGATGAACGATTAAATTGGACTTTGATTTTTTTTCTCTTTTTTTTTAAAAATCATAAACAAACGTTGGTAGGGACTTCTGGACATCTGCAGACTCAAGAAACAAGATGATGTCTACTTCTACGATGAACATATCATGCAGGAAGATGACGAGTGTACTATGTACAAGAAACAAAGCCTTGCTTTCGTCCTCGTATGCCATATAGTACAACTAGACCAATTTGACTGCCGTACACAGTTGACTGGGATGCTATGGCCTGCTCATGCAATTACAACATTAACATTTAGAGGCAGTTCACTGATTTTGAATACTGCCCTTGGGAATTGACCATTTGTCCTCTCAGCACATAGAAAAAAAAAATTGATTTGTATCTATCATACCACCTACTTTCCCATTTGACTTCTTCAGCTAAAGTTTTACCTGGAAAATTGACAGGTTTTAGTTTAATTTCTGTGACCTTTCACCTGATATTCAACCCCTCCCCCTTTTCCCTCTGAGAGTTTAGCAGAATGAATGAGAATACCTTCAATCACTGAATCAACTAAAGACTTGGCAATTGGCTTTCAAACGGAAACTGCTTCCAACAAAATATGAGTACCGTAGTAATTTCATCGCCCATTTCTCATAATATATATTACATACATGATCATTGTATTCCTGGTTAGAACAAGATGAGTTGGAAGATGGGATTTGGCTTTCCAGTGTGTTTGGAAGAATGTCAAAATGGTCGCAAGCAAAATTTGGTCACAAGAAACAGTGGCATGAAAGTATATTTCCACAGCTGGATTTCTGCACATTAATTTATAGAATATCTGACATCAAAGTGCTTCTCATCTCAAAAAGATTTCAGAGTCGAAGGAGCCCACAGAAATATTAAGGGCTATTAAAACTGAAGAATAATTGCTGAATCTTTCTTCTAGTTACGACTAGTATGACTCTACAATGTATGAGAGTCATTATTGATGAATCACTAATCTATCACTGGTGAGAATCTAACGGAAACTTCACTCTTTTTATTCACTTTCCATTTCTCTGTAATGAGTTGGGTTGCAGGACCATCTAACGCCCTATGAAAGACGGGATACAATGTTTAACATCTACACCATCATTTAGAGCCAAAGCATACCCGAGTCTAGTTAAATGCCACTGTCACAAATGGTGAATGAAAACTGCTCATGGAGTGTTCATGTATGAATGACATTGATCATGTGTCCATTTGACTGGGCGGCACTATGAGTGCATAATGACTTTCAGAAAACATTAGTTGTTCGATACATGGGTGCCCATTTGTGGAAAGAATGTGGCAAGAGTAGTTTACATCATGGATGGATGCAGAAAAACAATCTGATATATATATATATATATATCAAGTAAGAATCAAAATGCCTGGACTCGTAGTCCCAATGTGCACAATGTCTAAATTTGTAGTCTGCCGGATTTACCTCCTTCTGTCGCTGACGTGTGCTAACCTGCCGTTTCCATGGGGACAGTTTGATAGTCAAGGTAAGTGATATCATTTGTTTGGGTAAAGTTAAAGGTGTCAACAATAAGACAAAGTCTAAAATATGAATCGGTAACATCCACTTTAAAAAAAGTAACAAAGTAGCAAAGTACTGATAGTGAAAGACAGATGACAAAAAAGGAACAAAAATTATACCGTACAGAAAGAAAACACTAACAAAAAGAACATTTCAGATTTAACTATAAAGCAAATGCAAAATTTACAACATAAAACATTCTGATACAAATTCTTAATATTGTCACAGGAATAAACAGAAAAAAAAAGAAAAGAAAAGAATAGTTCACTCTATAAACAAATGCCACATAAAAAGTATGCACTACTCTGACCATGTTTTATAAAGAGCTGAATTCAAATCTAGTCTAAAGTTTACTTAACAGAAATTTCTACAACAGGATTATGACTTCATAAACAAACCCCAGTAAGGTTTATTTCTTCAGCCGATTCTTCATGTTTCAATGCAACTCAGGTTCATATTGAATTATAATAAAATCAAGGTTAAAAGAATCAGAATAATCACTGATTCTATCAGCTAGCAAATCTCTGATCCACACCCCCCCTTTCCTACCCTCCTAAACTGAAAAGAACATGGACAATTCTATTTTCCTTTTTTCCACATTCATCACCTTTTGGCAACACTCTGTGAGTATATAGCAGACGTACTGTACGAGTACATACAAGTGTATCGGCTTACTACTTCATTAAGACAACACAAACACTGAATCAGACGCAGAAACCACAGAGAATTGGCATCAATTTTGCCCTGGCTCGCTGCCAGACTTACCATGGGATTTCTGGCCGGTCCCTGGAAGCTGGACGGCCTGGTGGACGACGGTTTCTTCCCCTCGCCGTACTGTGCAACCTGTGGCTTCTGAGCTGTTGGGTCAGAGCAGAGAAAGGAACAATACACCAGTCTGTTATTAGAGAGTTTACTTTCATCATGTACAAAATGAATAGTTGTGTTGTTTTAACAGTTCACTTTCATTCCCTGTTTGGATGAAGAGGCTACACTTGACTTCCAAAAGAATCATTTCCATCAAATAATGTATTGCTACCTTATTTGGATTTTGCCTCACTTATTGCAAGCAAGTATTGGACAAGGTTTCATCACCAAAGAATTGTCAAACTTGTCTGCATAACATACTATTAACCCGTTGAGGATGAGTCCTGAGCATGCTCGGGCAGATGTCTATGGAAAATGTGTGTTGTAGCAAAATTAGCCAATCCTCAACAGGTTAGAAACCCCACAGCGATATGGGGAGACATAGGTGGCCAGATTTAATCTATCTTCAATCGCTGCTCACCGCGGTACATTCGAATACCAAATATGTGCCCGTCAGTGAATATGTGCATCACAATGCATGTTCATCGGTAACGGCCGACTCAACTCGAGATCCTTTGGCTGTGTGTGTACTTACACAGGGATCAGTGATAAAGCTGTACGCAATTTGTGAAGGGGGATTCTTTAAAGGTCCTGTTTACCTTTGGGAACAGTGATTCAAAAAAATTTTAAAGATATCATATTTGATGCATATGTGTAGGTCTGTTGTATCACAAAACACCCTACCATATAAAATTTGGCAATAAAGCCTAAAATATAAGGAGATATCAGTACTTTTCCTCATTAAACCATAACTGTAGACAGTTTAGTCTGGCAACATTACTATTATAACTATTGTTCACATTTTGTGTATTTAACAATACTTAACATTGATTATAAGGATTCAAATTTTTACAGTGGTTGTTTCTATCCTAAACTCACATTTCGGAACTATTTTAAAGCACTAATGCTGGGTTTTTGTTTCATCTGACAATGGTAAATTATGCCTTTAATACAACGTATATCCGAGCCGGGCCAGTCTTCAAGAAATTAACCTCTGACAGTTAATCATCTTTCTATATCTCTGTGAATGGTTCTCTTGACATAACTATAGCTTATCACAATAATGGTGCTGTGCCATATTTGGTATCCAAGTGTTACAACAGGTTTTGTTAAGTAAGGGGGGAGGTGAAAACCAAACAAATTGTGTTTTAATAGGTACACGGTGCTTCCCACAGCAACAAGACACCTCGGGTGTCAGAGCAAGACATGCATGCCCACGGTACATCAATATCATGGTCAGTGGTTAGAAGTTGTGGTAGTCGCATGACAGTCATTGAATAAGCATGTACATCAATGTGCTTATTATACCACCAGCAGTTAAAGGTATGGATGGTATATAGTTCTATGAGATACTGATGAGTGATAAATGTATAGTTGTCTCATTTTGTAAAAACATTTTAGTACACAGGGCACAAAGCAATATATCAAAAATATATCAAAGCAATATATCAAAAATCACTGTTGCGGTAACAAAAACATTGTATCTAAAAATGTCTAATGTTCAGGAGAGCTAAAAATGTATGGCAGCCAAATCATTATAACAAATGGGATTGACTTTCCTTTGACATGCCGTAGTGGCTTTGTTTGGGGGGTCAGACAGCTAGGATTTGGACATAAATTATAAAACCACTTAGTGCCCCCCTTTCTCGGTAATTGTTTATATCAGAGGAATGAAGTTTAAAATGAATTTTTGAAATTATATGCTCATAAATTCACTTGGAGAAGTAACATGTACTACTTTTGTCATAACTTTCATGAATTCTATCTTCCAAAATACTATACCCCCCCCCCCCCCCATCCCACCAAGCCCATGCATGTTGCTTGATTTTCTGCATGCACACATGGAAGTTTATATGTGTGCAGTGCACTTTGAAGGTCCAGTTTACCTTTGGGAGCAGTGATTAAAAAAAAAAAAAATTCAAGATATCACTTTTGATGCATATGTGTTAGTCTGTTGTGTTGTATGACAAAACAGCCTACCACGTAAAATTTTTGCAATAAAGCCTAAAATATAAGGAGATATCAGTATTTTTCTCAATAAACCGAAACTGTAGACGGTTTAGTCTGGAAGCATTTTTATCATAACTATTATTCACATTTTGTATATTTAACGATACAGTTGTACTTAACATCCATTTTAACCGATTCAAATATTTACAGTGGTTGTTTCTATCACTAACTCACATTTTAGAACTACTTTCTAATTCTGAAAATCGGCTGATAAGCCCCCGCCCAACGCCCCTCCAAATGCAACCCCCGATGAAAAAAATAAATAAAAATACATATATTTTGGATTGCACTTTCCTCCCACCCTCTGTCCTGGGCTGGGAGGGGGGTGGGATGGGACGGTTGCCGACCCCCTGTTGAACTAGATTGGGCTGTTGAATGGTTCTTTTAATGCCATGTTCTGGTCTAGGAGCGTCGTACAAAATTTAAAATGCCATATTCGTTTTGCCAACTCTTGTCAATATTGGGACAGTGCAATGGGACAGTCTTCTGAACTTCTTTTTGGTGGAATTCGTTTGATATACACTTGTAACTTTTGTTGGATGTTATAAATACCATATCCCAGTTAAAGAAGCACATAGTACCACTGCCATTCTTTTTTTTAATCGGGCTTTGTATTTTGTTTTCCCATGCGTAACAGGTAGAATGCGAGACAGCTGGAAAATCCTTTGTCCTTCGTCTTACCACCAGCCATGGACATGCAAGACGCTGGACAGAGGAATCCTGCGGACAGATGGGATTGTATGCTCGTGACTTTGCAATTCAATTCCTGAGCAGTCCTCTTTTTATGGACTCAGGCGCCTACCTGTACTAGAGAAGGATCCCATCTAATCTGTGCTATGGCTGAGTGTAGGAAAGATGGTGACGCTTTGTTTGAAGACGCGTGGAATCGCATTCCGTATTACTCTGAGGGACAAAGCTCTCGTGATTGTCCGAGCTCACTGTGCGATGATCAGCTGACGCCAGGCGCCCGGTATGCGAACGAAGAACTGACTGAGCACAATTTCAAAACGGAACAGGAAACATCATCACTAGGGAAGGCAACGATGGAAGCGGACTGCGGACATTGTTGGCAGGCGACGCAGCAAGATTCAAGTGATACGGATACATCCTCATTTCCACGCGAGACAGAAAACTGTGCGCGTCCTGATTCCCGGACAGACGGAATTGGCGTCAAAGTTGAGCGTTCTGAGGTCCAAGATCTTGATGAACAAAAGGAAGAGTTCGATGTCTTTGAAGTGACGCGGGAATCAGTAGACAGTTTGAAAGATTCCGATTTAAACGCCAAACAATATCATGTAGGCCTAGATGTTCCCGCGACCACTGACCAACACAAAATGACATATGATACGGGAACAACCTCGAGTGCACATTTTGTCAGGGCAATCGAACACCCAGATAGAAATGGGGGAGAACCATGTATATCGACTGATGTACCTAGGGAAAAGCAAACCACAGTAGAAGGTCCCAATGATATCGATTACATCGTTAGAGCACCTTCACATCTCAACGATGACCATGGGTCAATTTTCTTTTATGAAGGCTTGAAAAATTACCAATCACGGGGACTGTACACTGATATTTGCATAGATGAAATGCGGGACAAGTTTGAAACAGTAGAAATCAACCAATCTATTTACTTCAGGTGTACACTATGTTTCCAGACTTTTGAGCAACTGGCTGTTGCCATCAAACATGCATGGTTACATGCCAAGGGGAATTACTTTATCTGTCGCAAATGTGGGCGGAAATTCAAGAGCAAATTCAGTTACGACGTACACTTAGAACTTCATGCACAAGGGCTGTGGAAAGAGACCCCGGGTCGAAGCAGCCTCCCTTTTACATGTGCAATGTGTCACAAGTTCTTTCCCACGAAAGCTTTATTGTCATCCCACAGAAAGACACATACAGAAGAATTCCCCTATCGGTGTGGTGTATGCGACAGAGGGTTCCGGGGAACAAGCCAACGCGAAACGCACGAACATACACACCAACGTGTAAGGAAGATTAAGCTAACCTGTCCAGTGTGCGGTCTATCACTCAGCTCTCCCAATTCGCGTGCTCGACACCTAAGAAAACACAAACACTACAAGGCCGACATCGAAGCATACGCTTGTGACAAGTGCCCAGAAACCTTTGGATCAGGAGCAAAACTCATTGCCCACATGAAGGCGCGTCATCCTCCTCGTCCTTTTAGCGAAACATGTAATTTGTGCGGTCGCGGTTTCTGTCATCTTGCCAGTCTTCAACAGCACCAACGGGCTTGCCATCCCGAGACCTACTCAACCGACGACATCCCCTTGTAATGTGTGCGGAAAAGAGCTCTGCAGCAGGACGTTGGTATACCGCAGGATGGTCCTCAACTTTGACTTTGAGCATGTTGCAAGCTTAGAATATGAGAATATTGCAGAAATTGTATTGCACAAATTGAACATCACGAGCATGCAGCTTTAATACAGTTGTACCTCTTTTTGTGCTACTTACTTTCAATGTTCTCTGTCATATTTTACACAGAAATATCAAGATACGGGGTAGTTTGATGTACTTATGTTTTGTACATACTAGATGTTGACCAAAAACTTACAAAATCGATTATTTTACTTCATGGGTATCTGAAAATAATGGTTCCTACAATACATGAAAAATGTGTCATTTTGTAGTACAACGCCCTACCACTAGCTGTAAGGGTGGGTAGTTGTCTCTGGTGTAATTTCAGAAAGTTCGTAAACATTATATCAGTACATCGAAAGTGAACATATTAATAAATTTCAAACAAAGTAAATTGAATGTTTTAAGATTGATGGAGACATGTTCAATTTCTTTGGAAAGTTTGGTTTCAGCTGTCTGTACTGTGTTCCAGTTCTTGCTAGTTTCATTGGCGTTCGTGGAGAGTAACAGATTAGATATTTTATTAAGCTTGAAGAACGTACAACAATGCGCCAATATCGCCTGCGTCTGATACTGCCAAGTCGGGCACAATCCTGCTGGGCCATGCAGTGGTAGTTGGGGGCGACCTGTTTGGTATAATGTAATACGTTTAATATTTAATAGATTGTACACTCTAAAAACATCCGAGTCAGAACTGACCCGGAACTGGGTCCGTTGGGGTCACACACCGTTCCGGGTCAGAAATGACAACGAATGGGGTCAGATATGACCCATTCAGAGTCATGAATTGGGTCAGGGTGATCGACCCCATTCGGGGTCTTCATGACCAAATTCCAAGTCATTTCTGACCCGAAACGGTGTATGACCCCAACGGACCCAGTTCCGGGTCAGTTCTGACTCGGGATTTTTTAGAGTGTATAATTTATAATAAGTTCTCGACATTGGCTAAATCATGGCGCAGAAAATGATGTACAAGAAGTGTTAATTTCATTTCATGGATTCAGTGCAGCCCCTTTTTGGAGCCACAATAGTTTGTTACTTTTTTGTCTGTAAAGGAGAAGTCTGTCTGACTACTAATAATTTTATCTCTGATAGTATAATTCCTTACAATACTGTAGTACAGTGCATTATCTGTGACGGGAAATAACTTTGGGCGATGTGCTATGACATTTTCTGTGCCAGTCGGCATTAGGAGCACACAATGGGTATAGGGCCTAATTGTTGTGAAATTGTATCGGTCCTATGTGTTCTTACCGTCTGCAGATGAAACAAAAACCCAGCTTTAGTACTTAACAAGTCCGTTTTAATATGTCAGTATGGGATAGAGACAACCAATTTAAAAATGCAAATCAGACTATGCGATGTAAAGTATCGTTGAATATACAAAAAATGTGAACAATTATAGTTTTAATTTAGTTGTTTCTAGACTAAAACATTATGTAGGTAGAAAAAAATAGTGACATCCTCTTACATTTTCAGGCTTGATAACAAAAATTTTTTTATGCGGTAGGATGTTTTGTGATACGACTGACCTACTCTATAAAAAAAAAATCGCGTGAAAATTATTCACTCTTAAGAAGTGAATACAAAAATGGGTGAATTTGAGTGAAACTGTAGTGAATTTTGAGTGAAAATTTTCATTTTCACTCGTTTTGGAGTGACCTCAGGGATCACTTTAAACTCTTCGAGTGATCCCTGAGATCAGTCCAAATTATTTTCACTCAAAATTCACTCTCTTTTTTTGTATTCACTTCTTCAAGAGTGAATATTGTCACGAGAGTAGACATACATGTTGTAGGCATGTGATAACTCGAACATTTTTAAATCTCTGCCTCAATGGTAAACAGTACCCCTCTCATATACGATTCTTCCAAACGCCTGGGAGCCCCACACTGAACACACTGAATAAATTGCTTTATTTGAACTAAAAGAAAATGGTTACAGTTGTATGCACTTCTTAGACACATACACACACACACGCGGAGGAAAAAAAGTTTTGACCTATCATATTGTAATGTATTACATAGCCCTTCAAGTTCAATGAGTTGTCAAAATGGATTACATACTATGTGAAAATGTAATATTCTTTTCTTTAATGTTGTAATTGAATGCACATCGTCTGCTGTTGTTTTTGACTATGTTTGCCCGTAATATACATCGGGACAGATTTGTGAAGTGTTTGTGAAGTGTTTGTGATGTGTGAAGAGGTAACCATCTTATATGCTGTTACAAATGTCAGAATTTGTCTCATGGTAGGTGTACACTGAAGAAAAAAATCGAGACGCATTAGGGATACATGTACTTAATTACCTTTCTTTTCTCACTGTGACTACGTTGAGACTGAGTAATGACCCAACCTTCTTTAGCAGGTTTTGATGAAAACACATGTACAAAATATGTTTCTCTTCTCACGGCGAGTGATCAAAATACAGGGCATGTGTACAAAACTTGATTATGTGTGTGTGTGTGTGTGTGTGTGTGTGTGTGTGTGTGCGATTGTGGGTGTTGGTGTGTGGTTACAAATAGATAGCTGATGATATACACTGTATGTATGTACAGTGTATACATAATGATCATATTGCTCATGCATACATGTATCGAATATGTTATATGACATGCTATGTCATACTAGTACCTCACGATTTTGATTGAAATGGTGTTTGTCACAGAGTTGATGAAACGATGAAACATCTACAAAGCCAATGTACCAGTCGGAACCCCCCCACCACCCCCCCCCCGAAAAAGGGGGGGGGGGGACGGATACTGACAGTTTTTCTTTATACATGGTCCATGTTCCAGTACACTGTATTTTGTTTTCTTTGTGCTGTATATCCGCTTCTCCTCTTTAGCAAAAATTGTGTTTACTGTTTTGGTTGGGGTTTTTTTATTGAGGTTTTTTTCTTATAGTGTATTAAACATGGACTATCCACAATAATATATCCTGTTATTTGAAATAAAAATATGCCACCGCGTTTTTGCGCCATGCGGAATTTTGAAATGATTGTGAGTCATGGAAATGTACCAAATTTTATTCAACATAATAATTTAAAAACATGACTAATATGGTTATTTTGTATAATATCCTTTTTAATTTGTTTGGGTATGAAACAAATGTAGGCCTATTGTACACTGTTATGTCTAGCCTCTCTAGTGAAATTGAACACTTGCTGTTTCAAATTCAGTTTCTGAAATTGAGATTATCAACCCTGAATGGATTCATCGTATTCGAGTACAGATCATTATTTCTTCTTGTCACTTAGGAATCCATAACTTCATTTACGGTTCGCCATGCATTTTTGTGGTTGTTTTATTAAATGTTATCGTCATGATAATTAATCCACGGAATAATTCGAATCTAATTTACCTCAAACAAGCGTTGACATGTGGACGTCTATCAACATTACAAACTTTTAACACTGATGCGCAATCATGCACGTAGGCCTACCTGCTACTGTAACATAAGATGTACGAATTCATGTTATTTATTTACAATATATATATATATATATATATATATATATATATATATATATATATATATACATGATATTATATATTGCTTGGGCCCCGTACAAGGGATAAATTGGTGTATTTAGACCCCCTTAGTACACTGTATCTGCAATCATTGTGTAGTTCTGGACCCTCCTTTATTGATTCTTTCTCGCTACTTTTCAGCGTGCAGTTCTCGAGACAGCGCCATCATAGTCGGCAAAAGAAAGAATAGATACTAGTCAAAGGGGCTAATCGCAATTCTTCTGTGGCTGCTATGCAGTGTCAGTGTGATTGCGTAAGTGATCCGCCAATCTCATGAATACCATGACGTGTTTCTAGAACTGATAATTATTACGTCAGCACCTGTGATCTTCAGTCTCTCGCAAAGGAACGCTCATATCGAGTCTACGAGTGCCATCGTGACGTTGTTGAGGCGCGGTGTGCTACTAATCCTATACTACTACTAGTGCCGCGCCGTGTACTTTGTACAGTACTACACTACAGTATCTTGCTGTGTTCGCATGTTACTCATAATCGCAACCAGTATTCTGTCCAGTACATCTGACCGGCTTTACAAGAAACAGTGACAGTAATGTCAACGGCTTTCAACATCAAATCGTGGCATGACGCGTGTTTGAATATACGTAAGTACAGCCTCCAGTTCGTTATTGTCCGTAGCACTATTATTGGCAGTATTGGTCTTGTGTGTACCGCACACTCACAGTGACGCAAGTACTGTGGATTGCGGTGTTTCCCCCCTTTTGGTTCCCATGACCCCACTCTGCTTTGCTGGAATTACTCAGAGTGTATACTGTACATGTACAGCACTACCAGTGAACAGCTGTGTACTGAGTATATTGTTAGCCCGACCAGACGCCGTGCAAACGGCACTATGTTCAGCGACAATGATACTTCATTACTTGCGTTGTGTATCTGTGTAAGATGCTTATGTCCAAATTGCGTGTGGTAGTATGTACATATACATGCACTGTCCCTGTCGACCTACCAAGTATATATTTCCAAATTCAAACACAAAGGGTAAGCCCTCAATTAGTATCTTACCCTTCGTATTCCCGGGAAGCTTAACTTAATTGGTAGGCCTATCCACATAGCGTGCTACACAGCGGGTCCTACAACGTCCATTTATTATAAATCTGTACGTTTATGTTGTTACTTCCACCTCCCTGGTTAAAGTTACCATGCATGCAGAAATGTGCACACATACAGCACGGTTGGGATAGTTTGTCGGACTGAGCAGGGGCAGATCCAGGAATTCCGTATGGGGGGGGGGGGGGGGGGGGGGCTATGCCCTTTACAAAATTAAAGGCGTAATTGCACGCACCCCTCAATTTTTCTGTAGAATACACTGTATTTCTTTTGTTTTAACAAAAATGAATAAAGGGAGTGCCCAGTGCGCCCCCTTGATCCGTCACTGGAAGGGCTGAAGGGAATGCATTATGGTAGATTCTATGAAACATTACAGAAGACCAATATATCAAACGTATAAACTACTGTTTGCACGTCCGCATTGTCGAGATTTTTGTATTGTCTATAGCAATCAGTTTCGTAGTTTATCGCACACCATGTGACGTATCTAAGAAAACAAAACAGACGTACAGCAGTTTCATTGATTTATCGCAAGAGTTGAATTGTCGGTTCAGTTATTAATTTAAAGGCGACTTAATTTATGCAGGCGTCCCACTCTCCCGAAATTGAGCAAAAATGAAAAACAAAGGAAATGAGAAGACTTCCTTTTGTCCTGTCCCCCTCATTAATTTTGCTTTACAACAAATCAGTAAAAGTATGCAGGGATGCAGTAGGCACAATAATTCTCACATCATGTTGAATAGTGCGTGCATGCGTACATGTGTGAGGCATTGTGTGGTGGGCGGCATTGTAGGGTGGTGGGCACATTAGGCAGGATGCAGGGAACAATACGAAGTCTGTGGGAAGACTTCATTATTACTCCCCTCCCCCCACTTATTAAATTTTACCATAATACAACAGTTGTAGACTTACATACCACTTTATACTATACTGGTAGGCCTACATGGCCGGCACCACGTTTTCAAAAGTGTGTGTGTGTGTGTGTGTGGGGGGGGGGGCACTTCAGACTTCTGGTGCCACTTCCTGGTTTCATCAGCTAACAAGCAACTAGTGCC
>NW_027273400.1:0-14306 GCF_040938485.1 Diadema antillarum | reverse complement strand
AGAGAGAGCATAAGAAAAGACTGGAACAACAACAAGATTACTCGTAGGGAAAAAAACTAACTTGACGACACGAGAGGAAACAAGACTATAGCGTGATAAAGAGGTAACAGAATCGACAGGAATGAATAATTGTCTAAATATTTGATCCCAAAGATGCGACAAGATAGTCGCACATAAAGTTGAACAGGGCTTTGTGGTATTTTACACAGACAGACAGATAGACTCACAAACACAAACTTCCGAATCTACCATGTAAGCGGTGATGAGAAAAGGTCAAGTGAGTATTAAGCATCCAAGTTTTGTTAAATAGTTAATCTCACTACAAACCCGTTGTCATTATCCGCCCAGTACACATACTGCACCAACATACAGTCAGGAAAGAGGTTTAATTCCCAATTACGTTTTAGGACCCTATTCTGAGGAGGAGGAGGAGGTAACTTTGATGACTTACCTTTGGGTTCCAGGAAGATTCTCGGAACTGCCTGGTCTTCCTTCTCCGTTTTTTCCTCTGTCATCTATTGAGTAAGAACATCACCAATATCTCTTTAGTATAATAATTGCCGAGTAATCCTCCTAAGCACAGTGTATATTCAAAGCATGCAAATCCTTGGGGTTCCGGTTGTAAGAATGCAAGCATCTTTCAAGATTAAAGCATGATGAAAGTAACCCTGTTTCCTGTACGGGAGTCTCTGTGACTGTATATGAATGGGCCGGCTGTCAATTCGATCGCTGGTTAGATCTAGGATTACTGTCGTTTGGAGTTTTTGTTCTTTTCGTTAATGATTGTCGAGGGGGTATAGTGTCCATTTTCATACTCATCCTCTCGAGTATTTATATCGGCTGCCGTCTTGGCAGCCTGTTGTGTCCAACACTACTACAACGGCCTTCCCGCCACTTACATACAGCTACACGCGTTTCTTAGATGGCTATAACAATAAGTAAAGTGTGTGATAAGGTGTGTGATGCCCGATATAAGGGGTAATTAAGCGGTCTCGCTGAAGGAAAATGAATGTCGCTGCAAGACTTATATTCAGGGTCTGCAGAAAGACAAAATGAATGGCCAGATTTATGATCTGAATTACGCTTTGAAAACATGCACGCGTCTTAACCACCAGATTTCTATTGTGCGAAAATCAAATGGATGTTTGATATCTTTATCGGTCTAACATCAAAATAAGCTGTACCGATCTCCGAAGTTCGAAGATGGATGCGGCGGTGTCACTGGACGGGATCATCTTCCGATGCCATCGACGCCTTCGGACGATGTCCATCTTTCGCTCCGTGGCGTGGAAACGCATGTGGAACATGGGCGCGTACTCCCAGCCGTCTGCTTTCATATCCTCCTTCGTCTGTACAGTTGAGGTAGAAATGGTTCAGTGGGTGTTTCATAAAGCTGTTCTTAAAGTTACCGACGACTTACGAGCGACTGGTGATCAGTTCTTGTGCTGAATTATTGAAATTCTGATAAGTATATAGCACATTACAACTGATCACCAGTCGCTCGTAAGTTGTTCGTAACTTTAAGAACAGCTTTATGAAACACCCCAGGTCTCACACTCGTAAATAGCGTCTTATATGGTAGTGTACTTATAAAACAATGCACTGAAGATTTCAGCGCGTTTGAGATGCCGAGTAACCAAGTTGGTATACTACAGCCCTGAAATTTATGGGAATTTCGATCGAACTTACAATTTAAGGTTCTATACAAACATTCTGCGCGAGTGCCAATTGTTCAATAAAGAGTAAACGTTCATATCTGCCGTTTCTCTGACATTTTTGCCCCTCTTTCTCTTACCCTCTAGCTGGTCGATGATACTAAAATATATTTGTACAGCTATTTGTTGCAATCTTATACGTTGTACTTTCACAGTTGCAATTATTATCTAAGGTAGATCGTGAACAACTTTTGATATAATGAAGGCTCGTCCTTTGCGGGAGATGCTATAATTTGTATGTAACATCGATTGTTTGGATTTAAACTTTTCCAACAAATCGAGCGTGCAATCTTTTTGCTATGAGGATAAAACACAAGAAGCATTATTTTCATTGCTTTATAGAAATTCACGTTTTGGGACGTCGTAAACAAATCGACATTGTAAGTGATTTAGGCCGCCAGACTGTCTATTCCCTGTCAACAGGGTGAACATTTCATATTTCAATGTCAGAGTGCCTGCCAGACATGTTTGACTGAATTTCTGCACAGCATCAATTCCCTTCCATCATCGCCTACCTCTTGCACGCTGACTTCCTTGACCAGCGATCGTGGTCGAACCCAGCGCTTCCTGCGACACATGTGATACGTTCGGCTGGCCGGCGTCCACGCGGCCGACGTCGACTCCACGCAATACTCGTAACCTGATGTGGAAAACGAAAAGGAACGTGTTGCATGCATCAGCGGTGCTATGGTAAAAAACTCCACATTAAGATTTTACCGTAGATACGAACGCTTAAGCAATGGAGAAGAAGGCACCGTGCCGAAACTCGTCAAAATGCCCTTTATCTAATGCAATAGGGTTGCCTTGCGCTTAAGCGCATATTATCAGGTTGCAATCTCGCCGCATTATTCTAAAGATTGCTAAGAATTTATCCAGAATGTTAGCTTCTTTGCCGTTTCATGGAGAATACCCGTCATTCTTTGTCTCTTTTTTTTTCTCTCTTTCTTTTTAAGATGATCCTTCGCACTAGTCCAAACATTAGCCTTGTGACACATCAGCATACTTTCGATACACTGTTTTGGTTGGCCTATACAGCAGGAAATACTGATTTAATGACTCGTATTTCAGTACAGTTCGTGCAACGTTAGGGTAATGGGAGGCTGACAGTGCATCGCCAAGGCCTTTTCTTCACAGAGCACCGTGGAGTGATTAATTTAAGCAATACTTCCAGTCACCATTGGTGACAGCTTGGCTTCAACCAATCAGCTGTGAGGATTTGACAAGATCCGAGCATCGATTTACATTATATACAACATTACCGCGGTGTCCCGTTAGCCCCCTCCCGCTCCCCCCTCCTCCCCCACAGTTACCAACCTTCGTCATCGCAGGCTCGGTTGATATCCACCTGCCATGCATCGTCCCACTTCCAGCCGGCCGGGCATTCGATTTGGGCCCTTGATTGGACTGGGTCTCCTTTCTGCCTCACAAGAATGGTGAAATGAGTAATAGAGAAGAAGTAGAGGTTACCGATTTCTTCACTAGGATATGAATCATTGAAACTTGATAATAGGAATCAAAATGATGATAATGATTTCAGATGAAAGAGCTAATTTATCGATTTTCAGCAGTATGACTGTCTGAAATCAATCGTTTGATGATTACAACTAATGAACATTGTAAGGAGATATAGAGACTAGCTATTACTTTGGTTTAAGCAAAATCTAAATTCATTAAGCCGGTGCGAACATCGTGGAAGTTTACCCTGCTAACAACATTACATGCTTTTGTTGGTATCTTTTCAAGAAACGTTTTACAAGTAACGGCGAGTTATTTAAGAGAGAACCCTCTTTTACTGCTAGCTTTTTTTTATCTCTCATTGAAGGAATAGAGTCCTTTCCTATTAGTGAAAAACATCGATGGAACTAGATGGGTTATCTAAGCTTACCACGTTGGTGAAGGGAGTGGTCGATTGAACCCATTCGCCACCGGGAATAAAGCGGACCTGCTGCTCGAAGCAGTCCTCAAGGAAGTGTTTCAATCCTGCGTCTGCATCGTAGAGTAAACTTTTTTTTTTGGAAAATGTGTAAAAAAAAAGAAAGAAAATGTATAACGTTATTCATATTCTTTAATTTTCATCTTTGTAAGTTTAATTTTGTCATAAAGGATTAGGCGGAAATATGTCAACAATTATGACTCACCGTGTGATTAATCGCGAAAATTTTTTGATAATGCATGTGATTTAAGGCACGTATGTTATGAATGATAAACTTTAAGCAATAGGATGAAGCTTTATCACACTAGCTAAAATTATAATAAAAAGACGGGTGTACACTATGATTGCAAGTAGCTATAAAGTTCTAACACAGTCATGTTCTCACTATAAGTAAAATATAAACTACCATAAACTGAATTGGTTGTTTAGATCTACGAAATCATATATTCACCGAGGTGAGTATATGAAATAGAAAAAAAATATGATACATTAATTTCCGTTAACAGCTAAATATATCGAAAGGCAAAATGAGAATGAAAGCATTAAGCAGAATATCTCACCAGGACACGGAAGTTTATGAAATATGGTCATATATTCAAGGAACAAACATAATGTCACATCACTTCGATAGAAATAAAACGATTAATAGGTTTCAAAATGCCTAAGATTTTGCCTACGGCATTACTGACAGAAAAAAGGGGAAATGTTTCTCGCACTCTACGAATCTCGTACGTCAGATTTCATATAGCTGTTTACTTGTATCCTGACACTGCGTTTTGGTTCTGCTATTTTTTCCAACCCACCTTGCATCGAGGTTCACAAACCAGTCACCGTCCCACCTCCATCCCTTTGGCGTAGTGAACTTGTTCTTGGGAAGGTTTAGCTGAAATGAAAATGAAATTAATGCACCGGACTACTCGTGAGAGCTCTACCATCGCTGGTATACATCCCAGTCCCACAAACTTAAATGTCTGCACTCTTTCTTAGCACTAAGCATTAGTCCCTTGTCTGTCCGTAGGAGTCATGACCGGCGCAGCCGTGGGGGCCGTGGGGGCTCGGGCCCCCACACTTTTTGTGCACCATACAAAGGAATACATAAGGTGTCATCACTTTGGGCCCCCACACTTTTTTTTTTTTAACCCGGAAGCACGTAAGTGGCACTAAAGTAGAAATAGATAGGGATCTTGAAGTATGGCGGCGGTACGGTTATGTTTTTTCTCTGAAGACCTTTTGTTTTTTGTTGTTTTTTTTTTTTTGCTTGTCAGCTGAAGAAACCCGGAAGTGGCCGGATAGAGATGAGCCGAGGACCTTTTTTTTTTTTTGCTTGTCAGCTGAAGAAACCGGAAGTGGACGGGGAGAGAAAAGATGAGCCTTTTTTTTTTCTTTTTTTTTTTGCTTGTTAGCTCATGAAACCCGGAAGTGGGCCCCCACACTTTTGAAAACACTGCGCCGGCCCTGTGATTAACTTTTTCATTACGTATTATATGCTCAGTTAACGTAATGAATAACTCCAATACACAGAATTCTGTCGTTTACAAAACTATGGGAGTCGCAATGTTGATAGAAGTTTATCTTTCTTAAAACTCAGCAGTGTTTATTTTATAACAAGTTGTTTAGCCTTCACACCTGGAAATTATTTAAAAGAAGAAGTAACAACCCTGGTTTTACCACCAGGTTAGCGTTACACATCAACATGCGACATGGCTCTTTATTCTATTATCAGTCGGCGAATTTCGAATGATTATGTTTCACGGTAAAATTTGTGCCATCAAAATTTTTCAATATCTATCATTGCCAAAAAGACAAGATTATGGGATGTAGATTAGATCGAATCTAATCATATTAAAATGATTTCTCTCTATCTCTCTTTATCTCTCCCTTTCCTTGTATTTCTTTTGTATTAGTTTGCGATGAGGCGTCAATTCAGCACATTTCATCACACTTAATTATCAAAAGAACGACCTGCAGGATTTTTGTATATACCTCTCAAATCAAACAGAAGCTGAAGTGAATTAGTCACGATGTGAAAAGTGCCAGGAATGGAAATGATAGGGAATATATTTCGTGTATTTCCCGAGCTGACGGGGAATATATTTCCGAGTTACGTGTTGCCACAACTAAATATTTTGCACCTTTAACAAAGCAGATAACCATTCGACATGTTCGACGCATGATGTGTTCCACATGTCGTAAAGAAATCATGTAATTTTCGCAAGTATTATCAAACACGGCGGAGTATGCGAACGTGACTGACTTTTGCGCATAACATCAACGCTCCTATAGGCCATTACGTCACGGTATGCATCCAGTTCAGTGGCATAGTTACTCTTCAACTGTACTTTCAGAAACAAGCAATTTCAGACCCATCTCTCTTCACAGGGCGTCTTTGAAAACACCACACTTTTTTCATATTTAGGTGTAGATGGAAATTAGAGTTATAGTGAGAAGTTCTTGTAGGTTGAAAGTAATTCTGTAAGAATCTGACTAAACGGAGTACAACCGTACCTTTCCCGAGGCGTCAGAGTACTTCGCGCGGGAAATTAGCGCCTTGTCGGACCACTGACCCATCATGTTCCGTTGGTTCTCGTACTGCTCAGATGTCGGGGGAAAACAGAAAGTTAGAAAATTCTTGGTTACTCGGACGGTATCATGGAAGTCGAAAAATGAAAGCAAGTAACAAATAAACCCTCTCAAGACCACACTTTAGAAACAACATAGCGATAATGCTCAATGACACCTTGCCTCTCTATGATAGAGTCAAATATTGCAGTCCTCGTTGTGTTTGCGTGGTTTCGTTCTGTATGCTAAATCGTGCTATGAAATGACGATGTATAGACTATCATTCAGCTGCAATGTAATAAGAAGAAGGTCCTCTCTGTTGAATGTTTGCAGCACAAAAGAATGATAAAATGGTATAATCCTTCTTCCATGGACCATCATCTTTATCTCTCTAATCATTGTGATTGAAGGAAGATGGTGTACTTTATGATAACGCTTAGATGTTTGCTGGTATATTGAAGTAATATTACAGTATCTACTTGTTCTTAGGTTTGATGGGGAATAGGGCCGAAAATGTTGGTACTCTATCTTCTTAATTCAATGTTTTTTGTTTATCCTCTAATGCTTAAGGGATGCTCTTAAAGCGCATTGGGATTCATGGGGATATGACAACGCTGAACTTAGCAAAGAAGAAAATGGGGGGGGGGGGGTGACAGGAAGATAAAAAAGCGACACAGATATAGGATTATAAACCAAAACAGAACCAGTGAGAAATGGGCCCTGTTTAGGAAAGAGAGAGAGAGAGATGGGGGGGGGGGGGATTGGGAAGAAACAGGAGAAGACAAATAAGAATGAGGAGAGAAGAAGGAGAAGAAGAAGGGGAGGACAGGAGCGGGAGGAGGATTTGAGGGAATAGGAGAAAGAGGAGAAGGAGGAAGAAAAGAAAGGGGATGAGGAGGAGGGTTAGGATGGAGAAGTAGATCCGCTGAGGAGGAGGGGGATGGAGAAGTGGATCAGCAGAGGAGGAGGAGATGGAGAAGAGGATGCAAGGAGGGGTAGGAGGAGGAGGAGGAGGATAGAGAAGAGGACCTGAGCAGGAGGAAAAAAAAAAAAAATCTTCACCAAATTATGAACTAAAATGGATAATGTATGCTCATATTATATACATGTACATGTAGAAGAGTTTTTAATGGTCTAATTTCTGAAGTATTTCCCAAGGACACAGATGCATACTCACAACCACACACACAAACACACACACACACACACCTCAGTAATAATGATGGTTTATATCAATCGAGAATGAGTTCTTGGTCTTCACTCCATTTGAGCGCGTGTTCATCTTGAAGACAGGAAGCCCAGTGGACTGCGTATCTTTCAACGGAGTTGCACAAAATCCTACTGAGAATGTCATCCATGTTCAAATTACATGTACAGTCAACTATGAATAAGTCAATCTTGAGGGGACTGAAGAAAATAGATCCAACTCGGTGATACAGACTTGTACTTGACTTCCATATGTACAGAGGAATAGCAGACATGCTTTGAATGTAAATTGGGACTTTTTATTTTTGTTGACTTTGCCTATTTCTTACATGTGCTCTGTCAGCTTACAAGGAGTTGACTCCTTTAGAAAAATATGAAGTTTTGTGTGTGTGTGTGTGTGTGTATGTGTGTGTGTTTTTAGTCAAGAAATATGGTATACATGTATGTATATTGACTTGACAAGAAATCATCCTCACAAACACCATGAACAACAAAGCTTTTTTATATGCTTGATGGATTGCATTGTTCCAACAGCTTACAGGAATTTTGTGTCTGTTCATCCTCTAATGCACTTGTTAGTTGTGATTTTACTGATGTACAATACACATACCCGGTACATGTACATGTACTTTGTGTATATGTATATCAGTGCAACATAACTACGGGTATGTCTTTGATTGGTACGTCTTTGATATTGTCATTCATGACAGCAAATGTTAAAATAAATGGGGAATCCGATCACATAGTGCATGTACTTCACACATTCCACAACACATCTCATTAGTCACACACTCATCTAGGGACGACAGGCAGGGCAGGCCGAGGGCATACAGTGATGCCCAACAATCACTGGCTCAGATTGGGCAGGGCGTGGTGTATTTTATGTTATCTTTCACTGACTTGCAGGCATCACGCTCTTTCTTGGGGGAGTGCACTTAATGAAGATTGTCACATCTCACTCATCAATCACTACAAACACAGCCTAATCTTGATATAAAAGACATGTAGACTTACTCACTGTGACTTATACAGTGCAAACTCAGTATAACAAGATCCTTGGGACAAAGACAATTTGTTCTTTACATCAGACTTTCTTTTTTTTTTAATATCAGTAGTCAATGAATAATACTTGTACAAAACAAAGGAAATAAATTAATTGGGACTGGAGAAATTTACTTGTTATATCAGGAACTTTATTTCAGATCTTTTTATTTTGAGTTTCCACTGCACTGTACTAGACTTGACAAGCCAAAGGGCAACCGTTAAACCATCTAAACCTTCTTGGAGAGAAAGACAATGAAAGGTAAAGTTGTATTTCCTTTTTGCTATGAGGATTTATTGTACACAAAGTTCATGATTTTATTTTTTTTCAAAGTGTCTACTGACACTGTGACAGCACAATTATGTATCACACAGACACTGTAGAATGGACTGCTTGTACAGTAGTTTCACCACTAACACAGGATGCGACCTACGACAAGAACTATAGTATGCACAGAAAATCCCCATAAAAAGTTTGAAATCTCACTAAATTTCTCCTAGAACTATAAGCCTTTAGAATCATATTAGCAAGATGAATGTAGTGTAGGGAAATGAATGTACACTCCATATTCTTTACTGCTGGGGTGACAAGACCTAGTATCTCAAATTTTGGTGAAAATGACTTAAAAAAAAAATTAATGGTCAGATTATCAGTTGAGTGATGTCCCGTCCAAATCCTAGCTGTCTTACCCCCCAAAATGAAGCCACCATGGCATGTCAAAGGAAAGGCCATTCCATTTGATGCAGTGCTTTGATAATACACTGTGGCCCTGTTTTATGAATTGATTATATAGTTGATTTCTATAAGTCTATGGCAGCCTGTGGGTTAAGGTAATTTACAATCGATTTTATCTTTTGATAAAACGGGGCCTGTACCTGATAATACCTGATGATGGGGGAAAATCTAATCTGATTCCCCTACATCTATGAAACACTGCAACAATTACATTCTTATCCTCTGAAAGTGATATGGACTTGGGGCGTTTGCAGTGGAACAAAGTAGAGATGCCATGTCTTCATTCACCGGAGGAACTACATGTGACCTCAGAAGCACCTATGTAAATGTGCAAAAAGAGAAGGGAGCTCATTCTGAGCAGGCAAGCATTCAAGCAGGTCTATTCTAAGATTACTGATGCATGCATCTAGTGTTCTGCTCCTTGCTCTCAACACCCAACCCTGCAAATCTGGGAATAGTCCTGTGTTGTGGTGTGACGCTTTTGCATGATGACACCTCCCACATTTTCTTGATGGCTTCGCATTCAAGGAACCTGCAAAAGATACACAGAACATTTCAAGCGTTCAATACAGAATTTTCTCTTTCCTCTTCAAACTTAGTTTTCTATTTTTATAAGCAAAACTTAGTGTGGAATACACTTTCCTTTCTTTTATCAATACAAATGGAATTGTGTATTCATGTCAGCCTCTATCCTTTCTGCAGCAGACTTCACAATGTTCTCCTTACAGTCTGTGACATTTAAGATACACAATCATTGTACATGTATTACACTTTGATACCATCGTTACTCATTCATGCATGTAACAGTTCAAAGCACTTTCAGAGACTGCTGTCTGTACCCAAAATCATCACATATGGCAATTGGACAGATGATTTCATTACCTTAACCCTATATCTGTCACATACGCCGTAGCCAGACTGCTCAGACATTTTGCAGTGCACAGACACGAGATTGTTGATGGCTATTTCTGATTATTATTATTGACATTAATGTGTCATGTTATACATCATTTGAAAGCTTATGGTCTAAACTTTCATTTTCCATAATAATCTGAGTGAGGGCGCACTTCAATTTTAAGTAGGACGCCCTCTTATGTCACATAATTATCAATGCAGACTTATTTCTACATGTTACCACCTCATTTTTCCACACAACATGAGCTTGCATCACAAAAAGGTCTCGTAGATGTTGTAGAGAATTTATTCAGCTTTCAGATGGTATGATTTTTTCATCAATAGCATCAGTACTTTTCATTTTATGAACAAAAGTCTGTGGCAATTACAACCTAGATTTCACACATTTTGTGTAATTTCTGATTTTGTGAGTGATGTTGGCCTGAAAGTAGACAAAGCGTGTTTGTATCTTGTCAAGCTGAAAATATAAATTGAATTGTGCTTTTTTCTTTACAATTTATATTAATCTTGTCCTATCATAATGCCATAATGATAAGATAATCTAAGGATAAAAAATGTTATTGAAAATATTCAGACGTTGGAGTGTCCATGCATTCCAGTTGATCATCATATGCTAGTCTACGACTTTCTGCACTTTCCTTATTGAAACAGAATTAACTATCACAGCAGTCATTTTCTTTATGATAAACTTGCATTGAACTGCAGTTTCGCATAGTGACGGTTTCATCATGTAATAATAATAAACAGTCAAACATACCCCAACATCAAGAGTGTACAGCTTCAGGCCGCCTGCAGGAAGCTACTGTAACCCTATTGCTCCTTACATCTGCCCCGCTGGCCCCGGCTAACTAGAGACCCATTGCACTGCTGTTAGTGCTGCTTGCAACTGCTCCACCGAATGTGCAGTGTTCATCTATTCTTCAGATCATTTATGAGGCCGATATTACTGAAACTATACCCCTTCACAGAATTCAGAGATGTTGAAATCCCTAATCTGAATGTTTTCACTTCATGTTTTACTATTTTGACTTAGATAAAATAGATGAAAATTGACCCACGTGTACGATCTTTTCGTCGCTCGCGGCGATCTCTATTACAGTCCCACATATACAGATTCGTGTAAGTTCTCCACACATTGCAAAACTGTACACAATACATTGCAGTCTGAATGCAAATGAACATGGGCGGGGCCCACCACAATTTCTTGGACTTTGAGAAAGCTTTCCTGATTGGTTAAAGGTGGGGAAGCTTTTTTGAGGCTGGAAATCGTTTCCTTACACTGTCAGCCAATCACAAATGAGTTTATAGAGTGGTAGTGTCATAGCCTTTGAAGTAATCTGTCAATCAAAATAGGGCCGATAATATCGGCCGAAGCATTTCTATTGCAGTTTTTGGGCCGATTTAATCGGCCCGTGACAGAGATAGGGTTAAAAAGCCTACATCTTGCCAAATCATATTCATCCACAAACCCACTAAACCATTGTCTGTATTTCTAATATGGCACTGTCATGAAGAGATGCACTGTATAAAACATTGCACATGCTCCCACCACGTCACACCAACCCAAAATCCATTCAACTCTTTGCTTATGGGAACTGGACGAATCGTTAGTGACCCCATGGAGAATAAAAATATATTGGCAGCAAAGGGGTAATGCACAGTACGGACCTTCTCTTAGCAGATGGTCTTTACAGTCATGAACATTCATTTAACATAGACCTTGGAGTTTCTGAAGATAAAAGATATTATGCACTGTACCTACCAGAAAAAAATGCAAGCACTACATTTCACATTTATGGATGTCTAGGCAAGGGATTTGCTTGTCAAAGTGTCTACCTCTACGCTAACATAAACCACACCACTTCAATGTGCTCTGAACGATACAAATGTTATCCAACCCAAATACTTGCCCTTGATCCCTTGGTCGTAGACTTGAAATCTACCCCATTCTGGCTCCAGACAGGCACTCCATGTTTTGGAAGCGATTCTCCTGTAGGGTCTGCATCCGATCAGAATGAGGCTGTTATCCATTGGGCTGGGGAAAAAAACAAACAAACAAATATTCATCACATTTTTCCAAGGAAATCTTCACAGGCATGAACTGTAGTGGCATTGACATGATCAGTAACTCTGAGAAGTGTAATGCATCTTCAAACAAACATTCACTCATTCACAGATCTTTTGAGGAAGAAATTAATACATTAATGCATTTTTACCACACTGGAAAATTTAGTTCTGAATACCTCCCTCGCGACTAGTTTTCAGAGCTTACTTAACATCAGTTTGGTGAGGCAGAATTTCTCTGTAATTGTACCACATTCATTCAAAATATAACACATGAATGGATATTTGTGGACACCGTATATTGTAAAAGGAGGAATTTTCGCGTGCATTTTAATTTCGCGAATTTCGCGAGCACCAAAATTCGCGAAATTAAAATGCACGTGAAAGTTTTTGTCTACACTACATGCATTGAACGCCAGTGGCAATTCGCGAAAATTTCATGTCACGAAAAAGGCTGTCAGCTCCAATTCGCGAAAATTTCATGCCGCGAATATATCATGTTTTACAGTATACTATTGTACAGTGGTTGAGTGTTTGAGCAACATGGTATGCTTTGACATTAATGCCACTTTTTTTTCTCTCTTTCTGGTGAACTACTGAACGTTGTGAAATGACACACTTCACTTTCGCTGATTTTTTGCCCTGAACTGTTACACACAATACAAATTGTACTACTGAAGCAGGATTAGAAAACAAACATGATAAAAAAAGGAAGCACTTGTCTATTCTTGATGCACCTGCTCTAAAAAGAATGGTGTTAATAAATAATAAATGTATAAGGGCAATTCCGCAGTTAGAGGGACATGACCATAAAATTTCAATTTGGTTTTTTCCTTGATTTTTGTGTTTGACTTCAGAAAGAACACATTGATAATTCAGGAAAAACTATTTTTCAGGGTATCTTGATAGTTTTAGGTATTGAATTCACCAATTTTGAACAAGTAATCTTTCAGATTGAATTTCATCAGCAAAATCTCCATAATAGCAAAGAAGATAGTTAGTCAAGGTAAATGCCATTTTCTAGCCACAAATATTGAATTCATAGAGGCAATGCAGTGCTTTCATGGATAAATTAAGTAAAATCAACTTACATGTCTTCAAAATGCAAACGTGTGTGCATTTCCCCAACCATTGGACAGTCATGTAACGTTACTAACCAAAAAGTGAAATTATTTACCTCCAGAGAGTATAAAGTGTCTATGAATGATAATATTTCAATTTTTCCTGCTGTGTCCAATGACTAACTGAAATATAAAAATAAGTATTACTAATCCTTATAGAAGTTAGAAATAACAGCAGTCAAAATGTGTAACGTTACTAACCACAGCCTGTGTGTATTGTAACGTTACTAACCATGAAATAAGTGAATAAGACTCCAATGGACAGGTCCTGGTCTGTCAAAATTTTGCCTGATGATAGAGCCAGATGTCAACTACGAGATTATGTGGTCATACAGTAAAAAGATATTTGCTTCTTTTTTTTAGGAAATTAATTATGCAAATTTACGTATGAAATCATATTTTCACCTATAACTCTATAAAACAGACTGAAGGATTGCTAAATTTTGGTGTAAGAGTTCCTCAAGACACATCAAACAATTTTCTTGCAAAAAAATAGCAAAATCAAAATCAGTTTCTTTTGTTTTTATTGTTTTGTTAATTTCTTATGTATTTTAATGTTTTTTTACCTTTTGTTTTCTATTGGTTTTTTTTTGGCCAAAATTTGTTGCAGGCGCTTTTTCAAGCTTATCTACATTACAATTGATTAATTTCGCTGGTCAAAGGTTGAAACAATCGAATTAATATCAAATTAACAAAAAAACACAATTTGCATTGGATTTGCACACGATATCATGAATTTGAGCTGTTTTCAGGTCGACATGCATTTATGCAAAACATTACATAACTGCAGAACGGTGTAACCCGGACGTCGCAAATTTGGTCTCAAAATATGCGGGAGACTTCAATGAAAAAGTCATGAGACGATGCAGCAAAATCTTTGCGCGGTTGCGGAATTGTGGCGGGAAATGTTGGGGGGGGGGGGGGGGGGTCTACAGCATTTGCATCACCTACAGAAGGCTCACAAGGTGCACATTGAGCAATTTTTTTTTTTAACCAGTTCCCATGGGAAGGGGCAA
>NW_027273399.1:0-11333 GCF_040938485.1 Diadema antillarum | reverse complement strand
ATTGAGAGCACTCCCAGAGTGCTCCTGAACCCTCTGAACCCTGTATAAACAGAAAATTGGGCTCTGGAGCAGTCTAAAGTTATGCCCCTCTTTAGACTAGGCTCAGGAGCACTCCTGAAGCACTCTATTAAACTCTGTATAATGGTCACCAGTGTTTAGAGCACTCCAAAAGTGGTATGTGGTGCGCACTGTGCTTACAGTTTATACAATGTATGTTACAAGTTCCTGTGCACCCGAATGTCGCCATGAAATTTTAACCTGTTGAGGACAGTTTGAGTTTGCTACAACACACACTTCCCATAAATACCTGCCGGAGTATACTCGGACTCATCTTCAACTGGTTAATATGCCCCCCTCAGCCACTCTGCATATGGTCTTGGCTAACACTGATTCGTCGTATGAACGAACTCAAATTGGCATAAGGCAAAGCACTTCCGGAGCTCTCTTTGGGCCCAGCTTTGTGTCTAAATGGGATATTGGGAGGATGTTGGGGGTGGGTTGCAGCAGAATCATAGGAATGCTTTGCTATCAGGTTGGAAAACTTATAAGATGGAAACGAAATATCTCAGGTTAGGGACCGCTAAATTGAGTTCATGACCAGGACTAAAGTAGCTTGGATCACTTTGTTGCTTTTGTGTTTTTGTTTTGTATTATTTTATTTTAATGGAAAACATGAGACCGCTGTGCCTAAAATGTATGGACTGCAATGAAATGAGTAAACCTAATAAAAGATATTGAGATAGGAAGGAGGGATGAGAGATATTTGAGTTTTAGTTCATTCCGCAGAGGAGATAAAAAGGGTATTGCATCAAAGTAGGATAAATGCAATTCATATATTGCATATACACAATGCTGTGAAAACATGGGAGAGATTGATTGCAGTCTAAAAATAAATACATTTCATACTTCCCGACATCGAGTGAAATTGACAAGATATGTCTCTTCAAATCAAATGCTGGAATTTGTCAGATCAACGGAGATTATTCAGTCCTTGTGGAAAGGCAGTTGTATGCAGCAGGTGGATGGGGTTGTGATGATAATGGAGGGAATTTCTAAGGAGGGACAGTCTTCTTAATTTTTTTTATTTTTTAGCTTGAGAAGAATTAAGTGTTCTCGGTAGTTTATATACTTTGCTTTTGTGTACATGACCAATGATCTACATGTGGCTGTACACCTGAATGGTGCTTTTTCTTTATGTCACCATCTGGCATCCTCTTTATAATCAAGAAACAAGCAATTGTAGTTGAAAAATAGCACCACGTAGATAGGACAAAAATATGATCTCATTAATCTGTCAAGACAGTCTTCACTGAGTGTGAATATCAAAATGATAATGATAACCAGTATTTACATAGCACCTTATCAAAAAAACAAAAAAAAAGATTCAACACGCTCACACAATTACAACAAAATACAAGAAATCAGTACTTTCATTAAGCTAAACAAAAGAGAGAAAAACAAAACAAAACCAAGCAAACACACAATGACATTAAACTTGATGTGATCACTATACCACTGGAATGTAAAATCAAAACTAAAGAAAGAAGTTTTACATTTCAAGTTGGCAGAAATAGGTTTGTAAAGACATACTGTATATTTGATCTGTGCTAACTTTACAAACTGGTGTCACAGACATTAATATCCCACTAATAGCCGTTTCTGGATTGTGGTCAAGCTACTACTTTTGCAAGTTTCCCATCGATTTCCAGTCACCGATGATACATGTTTGATTCTTAGGGTGCGCCAAGATTGCATGCTGCTATCTGGGTCAACAGGCTTCTTTTGCACTTAAGAATTGTAACACATTTTTCTGAAATTTCACACCGTGCAGGGTGATTGTAAACAGGAATGAATTAAAGGTATAATGACATGAGTGTCTTAGGCGCATGCCGATGTACATTGTACATTGTATGTTGTATATTTAGCAATGTGCAGTAAACACATTATTCAGCCTGATGTTGATATATTCCTTTCCTACGTCATGGAATATACTTTTACCGGTTTAGTTTAATACAAATGTTTACAAGAAGAAAATCTGGCTATATACATTCTGACTTTGCGACTGGAAATGCCACATATTTTTGAATGTGTTTACATAAAATATACAAATCAGTGACAAATACACAATAGTGCAAAGATAGTTATTTTTAAACACTGTATCAGTGACTTTATAAATATGAATAGCATTAGATTTATTGATTTAAAAACAGAAATCTGTGAAGTTTTGCTAATGTAGCTCCCTCGCCAATCTGTGTACTTAATTATTCTTGCATATTACAGACTGTACATACAATTGTACTGTGTATGTTGGACCTTGTCTAATTCATCTGTAGAAAGATGCATGTACAAGCAGATTTCTGCTAATTTCTGTCAGTGTTATCTTCACAGCATATTTTTACTGTATCTAAGCTGTATAAAAAGTATAATGCATATTCATGCACTGCAATGCATGATGACAGATCTTAGAAGTGGCAAAGAAGGATTTCAATACTATCTAAATGTGTCCCTGTGTCGTATTCTAAAGGTGAGCATCACACTAACTTTTCAGTACACAAGGACCATACTGTAGTATTACAGTGTTCAATGACACCCCCAAAAAACAAAACAAAACAAAACATGCAAGCAAACATATCAGAGACTGTGACTATGTCTCCTTAAACTGCTGAGCAGGTTTTAAATCTGAATATGGCTCACCCTGAAATGGTGACAATCCCTCACCCCAAAACTTGGCTCGTGACTTGACTTCAAAGTATTTCCGCGATAAGCTGCAAGCTTGTTGATGGCGTTTGGGAAGCTTTTGTGACATGCATTTAGCTATTTTTACATTGATAAGTAATCTGTGCCCTGCACATTGCAGTGTGATCACTCATCATATGTGACCGGCGACAACGGTTTCAGGCAAAAGTCGGGAATTTTGAAAACTCATTTTTTCACTGAATCTCATTGCCCATTTCCTAAGCTTTGCATTGATATAAAACACTTGTATTCTTCGGCACCATAAGTGGGCAAAGAAAGAGAAATAAAATGCACTTTTTAAGTTGTTAGCCTGACAAAATTGCGAGAAAACAGGCTTTGAAGATTCACCTCTTTCTCAAAGACAATGTCCGAGCGGCGATGCGAGGGGAGAATCACCCATCCGTACGATGGTGCCAATCGATGTTAAGCTCCGCCTCTAGCAACCACATCGCCTTCTGATTGGCTCACTGAGAGAGTCAAATTTCCCGGGCACCTTCCTCGGAGCTCAGCGTATGGAGCCGATAAACAATGCATTTTGCTCGGGTTTGTTTACCAGTACGTCTTTCAAGATGGCGAATACGATAATTGCACGTATGGTGTACATGTACAATGTACATGACTGTGTATGGTGCTCGCATTACGCAATGGCATCCACATGCCATGGCCGTGTGCACGTAACAGGAGCGGTGACGAATCCACACATTTACAAATCGCGTTTTCATTGTGGTGCCTTTTGAAAGCAGAAAATTGCTAGTGCTGGCAAGGGTCACGCTTCCTGTTTGTTTTGCCTTTACAAGACATGCATATGTTGCTTTGTTCGGTGGTGCTCATTAAATTAAAACAAACAAACAAACAAACACGACTCGTTAGTTTGGTGCGATCTTGACGTGTATTATTTGAATATAATTGGTCACATGTGACCGCTCCTTTCCTCTCATCTACCTTCCATTGAGTCAGTCTGCTGCTGTCATAATTTTTAATACATGTACAAGTAGACAAATTTGAGAATATTTAGTTTTCTTTTCACACGATTATGTCATGCTACATGATTTTTGTTTCACTTCCGTTGTCGAACATTGCGGTAGAATAGTTTGGATAGAAAGCCAAACGAAGAGCATGCACTACAGAGCGAGCGTATATAAACCACTATAGCAAGAACAATGGAGCATGTAATCATGCACGCGTGGACAAAGCATTCCCAAACGCATGCAACTGGTGTCTCCGAATATGTAAATGTATGCGACGCACCAGCCAATCGCGTGCGAGACCCTGTGCCGTAGCAACGCTGAAGATATTGGCGCGGCGTTTGCAGGAAGCTCGAAACTGACGAGTGCGATCCAACATAGGGTGCTTAAAATTCCATTTTCGATAGGAAAAACTTAGTCTTATGCTATGAATTTAGTGTAGATGTAGAAAACATATCAAAGATTCGATTTCTGCAAAAAACCTAAATCGACAAAAATAATGGTCAAAATCTTTGTACCCCGCCTAGGAGGGAATTTGCTCTTGCGACTTTTGCCTGAAACCGTTGTCGCGGGTCACATATTTGGACTCATTCATGCACTTGCTTATCATACAATGCAATTAGCATCTAAAAATACCTGATTTGAATCCCATGAATCAGACACTCGTGTTTGGAAGATGTTAGCCAGTTGAGGACGAGTCCCAAGTGTACTCGGGCAGGGGTCTATGGGAAATGCATGTTGTAGCAAAATCAGTCCGTCCTCAACGGGTTAAAATGAGAATTGCTGCGGGTAGAGTTTGACTTATTTTTATGTGCATGACAAGAATCTGTGGCAGTGTAGGGTTGGATTTCATACAAAATTTTACTGGTGGTGACAGAAACTTCTCAACCGTTCAGTGCTGCCATTTAGTGTCTGGGGTAACGGTGGGTTCACGGGCATGATATTTATCTGCCTCAGCATAATTGTCTTGCCATTTGCTGCCTTTCCATATTGCCCTGTTTGAGGCAATAAATAGACTTGTCCTCTGCGTATTCCTGCCCCTGTTTCATCCTTTTAATCCTGCCCTTGATCATGGAAATGTCATATTGCTCTTTTTGTGTGTGTATGTGTTTCCCTTTCACCACCCCTTTTGTGCACCCCCTTTTAATTTTTTCTACTCTCGTGTAAAATTATGACTTTTAGAAAATTAAGCAGCACTTAACCAGTAATGGAATATAATAAAATGGGGACACTGTCCTTGAGGCTTCTGTTTTTAGTATCACAAGTTGCCCAAATAAGGGCCATCACCTCTTAAATGTCATTGACATCGATATAAATGGGTTGCCATCAGATAATCATATGGTTAATGAAGGGCTCAATCTTGCGTGATGGATCGATGTGTTTGCCTTGGAGTCCAGGGAAGACTTAGTTTGCGATGCTCTGAAAACTTCTCGTCCTTCAAGCACTGTTTCTGATTTTCAGTGATTTTCAGATCAGCCTTGAGGTCTGTGACACTTATCACTTCCACTGGAAAGTTCTTTGCAAGAATGCTTTGATAATTTGTAGCCTGTAGTGAGCAGTTCAAACTTTACGAGACTTCTTTTGACTTACAGTTGTAAGTTAGTTATCAAAGAGTTGTAACATTACCCAAAATGGATTTGACACACCTCTGAAAGTTTAGATCTCTGAGACATCGTTCGCTTTTGGCTGTGTTTTGGAGAATCGACTGCATGCAAAGAAAGACTTATAATGCCAATCGTGCTGAGAGGATTTAAAGAGGAAAGGGTGCACTGTCTTGAAAATGTCAATACCAATGGCAAGCCATCTGTGTACGATGTTGATGGCTGTGTTGTACCATGGACCTACTACACATGGACGTTCATCGCTCGTTAAATGATTTGTGCACCTGTTTCTGTTAAAAGTGTCACAAAAACATTTTGAACATGCTTTCCTGCTTTTGATCTCATCATCACCACCGGCAGCAGCCTGGATAAACACCAAGACGGCGCTTTGAGAAATCTCAAAGCTACATGCGCAGAAGATTCTCATAAATCAAGAAAAATGCATGTGCAGTTGTGGTGTACATTGGGAAATCATCGCTCAAGCAATTTCATCTGCGAAATGCCCGTACTTTACAAGAGAAAGCAAATATTTTACCAGGTTGATTGCGATTTGTAATCAAAATTTTCCCATTTTTCGCGCATTGTTTCAGAGTAGACAGGGACAGTAACCGTAAGACATGCATGTCTTATATCTCTATATAAGCACCATTACATGCGTGTGCATAAGACTTAGTGTCCACTTCAGTATAATTACCAATTTTGTGACAGGAAAATTGTCATGTTTTCAGGTTTGCTGCTCCCTACCATCGGTGTTTATCCAAATGCACTTGAGTCTGAAAAGGCACTTCATCCAGATTAGACCGAAATGAGGGAAATGGTTCTTTTGTCAGTCATTGTCCAAACATCTGAATGTTCTCATTAAGATGCATGCACAAAATCAGGTGGCGGCGGTGATCATGGGATCAAAGAAAGACCTTCGTTATTAGTCCAAGTGTGTAGTAGATCCATAGCAGAACAAATACTAATGTTCACATGTAAAAGGAAGACGAAAGACACTACGATAAACTTATCGTGCAACGTAGCAAACCGGGTTACCCCTACCCCTATCCCTACCCCTCCGAAAAAATGAAAATGTATACAATAGGCTAATGGAATATTATACTTAAAATGAAAGAAGAGAAAGGAAAGGAATAGTAACAACGAAAATGGGATATGGGAGAGAGGGGAAGGTAGAAATAAGGTAGGAGGAAGTAATAATTTTCATTATGATCGCCGTATTGGTTTTGTGATCTTCATTTTACATATTCCTTTCATCATTATGTGATCTACATGATGGATGTTTCAACATTCAATTCAAAATACAGTACAAGTAATTTGCATTTTATTTGATATATTACATTTCTAATTTGAATGCTCTCATTACGAACGTGTTTGCCAATTATATGCAAATTATTTCTTAATATTCAGAATGAGTTTTACTGGCAACAGGTTGAAACGAAGTTGAATATAAGCATTGCTGAAAATGTATGCGACATGGTTGCCACATTACTTTTTTTTTGCACGAAGAAAAACGATTGGAGTCATTTCGAGTCATACAGCCCACGAGTCATAGAGCTCACGAGTCATACATCCCATGAGTTATACAGCTCACGAGTCATACAGCCCATGAGTTCGACACTAAGCTAACAAGTCTCACGAGACCGACACATTAAGCTCCGTGTTGTATCTGTCAAACTCGTGGGCTGTTTTTACCGGGTGCTGTTCGTTTTTCCAAAGGTTCGTTATTCCGAAGGTTCGTCATACTGAAGGTTCGTTAATCCGAAGCACACAAATTCCTATACCTAGAGGTTCGTTAATCCGAAAATGAAAAAGGGTTCGTTAATCCGAACATTTGTGGCGTTATTCCGAAGGTTTGTTATTCAGAAGGTTCGTTTATCCGAAAATGAAATAGGGTTCGCTATTCCGAAGGATCGTTAATCCGAAAATGAAATAGGGTTCGTTATTCCGAAGATTCCTTGATCCGACAATGAAACAGGGTCCGTAACGAACCTTCGGAATAACGAGCTTTGTTTCATTTTCGGATTAACGAACCTTCGGAATAACGAACCTTATTTCATTTTCGGATTAATGAACCTTCGGAATAACAAACCTTAACACATTTTCGGATTAACGAACCTTTGGAATAACGAACTGTAACCGTTTTTACCTAGTGTCGATCTAATGGGCTTTATTTGCGTAGTGTCGAACTTATGTATGACTCGTGAGCTGTATGACTCATAGACCTTTTTTCAACGTCGAACTCCTGGCCTGTATGACTCGTGGGGGTGTCGGTCTTGTGGGATGACCCCACATATATATGGGGAAATGAGCATGCTTAAGTTGACATTACGAAAAAACAAAAACATAACAAAACAGAAAGCAGAAGGTTGTGATGGAATTCTCACAGATTGAGTAGACATGTCTGAACGTGGGACGTAGATTTCTCGATCTCATGTGTGTTGTGCGAAAGGTTCCTGATATCCAAACGTCGCGTGAAACAAAACCAATGCAGAAGAAGAATAAGTGAGACAGTGTACATGCACGAAATTTCCATTTTACTCTCATCGGGAAAGATGTTTATTTTCATTTCATTTTTTTTCACTTTCAACAAAATATATTCTGAACGTATATTACCATACACCTTGTTTTAATTTGCCTTATTTTAATTTCGGATGAACACACCTTCGGAATTATAAACCTTACTTCATTCTCGGTTTAATGAGCCTCCGAAATGGCAAACATTATTTTACTTTGGGAGAATCAAATCTGCAGAATAACGAACGTTCTGTTATTTGTCAGGGCTGACAAACCGGAATACAATAAAGCAATCGTTATTATTGAAAAAATTATGCGTATGGTTTTGAAAATGTCCTGACAAATTTGTGCAAATCGAACAAGGCACTCTGTTATCATAAGCGAGATTAATATATTTTCATAACATATAATTCTTAGAACCAAATTCAAATTATTTAGATATAATCTTATTTCATTGACCTACTCATGTATCAATGTAATATCATCTGTCGTCATTACAAATGTCGTGAATTACGTTTTAAAGGACAAGTTCATCTTAATATACATGTCGATTGAGTGAATGCAGCAATATTAGTAGAACTATCAGTGAAAGTTTATAGGAAATCGGACAAGCAGCTTAAAAGTTATGAATTTTTGAAGTTTCAGTGCAGCCGTCACTGGATGAGAAGACTACTACAGTGTGTGATGCCACATCATATGTAGAATTACAGAAAGAAAATTTATATAGAACAAAAGTTAACATTCATATTACTTACACAACAGTATACGGTTTATATAGAGACCGTTAGTGTGTCACTTACATTGAAAACAAGGCGTTCTCGTATGAGGAGAGTCTGCCATTGTCAGTGGCGATGGTCCCATTGAAACAAACTCTGCAACTCACAAAACAACAACCGACAAAGAAAGAACTGTACTTGTATACTATGGAGTGTTGAAGTTCAGAAAAATAACAAGGGCTGCATGCAGGCAAACTCAACTTCTTATGACAAAAATGAAACATCTTAATATAGCATCAAAATGGTGGAGAATTCCAACATTTCGCCAAAGAATGGAAATTGGAACGTATAGGCCTACTCCGCTGTCAGACTGGGGACACAAACACCAAAAAACAAACAAACATGATATGTGTATGTATATAAATAGATTATATACAGTATATACATACATATTTGTACGCACACACACACACACACACACATATATATATATATATATATATATATATATATATATATATATATTAAACACCAATTTTCATTTTGATACTATCAGTTTGTAAAATGTAGTAAAATTTGGTGACACTACCATTTTCACTTAAAGGGACTGTACAGTAATGGTTGAGGTGGGAATTCATGTTTTGAACATTCCTAAGTGAGATAATGAGAAACCTCTTATAGAATATGAAAGAGCATGTAATTTTAAGAAGGTTTCAAAGTTTATTTGATGAAAATTGGTTTTCAAATGGCTGCGATATCCAAAAAAAGTGACAATATAGGAATAAAAGGCGACAGACCACGCCTTTTATTAGGATCTCTTTGTTTCACCTTGTTTTTGGATATCTCAGCCATTTCAAAACCGATTTTCATCAAATAAACTTTTGATACCCCTTCGAATCGCATGCTCTTTGACATCTCATAGAGTGATTGCTGAATATCTCGCAAACCGTTAAAAACTAAATCCTCACCTCAACCAGAACTGTACACAGCCTTTAGCCTATGGCTCCATAGAAAATTTTACCATCAGAATCATTGTCCAGTAATGCATCGCATATTCACGTTTGATTAAGCATATTATATTGAATCATGTCCATGGTATATGATGGAGAAATGTGCTTTCGGCATTAAAAGAAAGTGTAATTCTAGCAGGTTAACTTGACCTATGACCTTATGATCCAGCACTTCCCACGAGAATCAATGTCAGGCAATAAATGTACACTGTATATGTTTCGTGAAGCTGCTGTCCGAGATACGGAGGGAAAGATATTCTAGCATTCTCACTTTACCGTATCGACCTTTTACCTTTGATCACATGGCTGGTAAACTTTCCCCGGAGAATCTTTTTTCTAGTAATAATTGTATGTAATAGTTTCAGGAAAATATGTTCAGGTGTTGGTGAGAGATATAGTTGGAAAATAGTGACATTTTAGAATTTGACTTTGACTTTCGATCTTGAGCACTGGTGCGCTCACATGTTCAAATGGACAGCTCTGTCTTCTCCTACACACATACTTGACATAAATGACAAGTTTCATTTGGATATCTTAAAACGGTTCTAATTTCCTTCCGTAAGGCAGGCCATCTACAGTTAATGAGTTTAAGACCAGGTTAAAAACTCATCTTTTGAATACTATGATTATTATGTATGTCATGATTATTACTTTAATGCGCAGTAGAGTACATGTATATCATTATAGTAGCTGCGCAATATGATGTGCATTGTTACGTTGCTTACAAAATCAGTTCGGGGGACGGACGGACGGACAACCCGAAAGCCATTCCTCCAGCGACACTTCTGATCGTGGCTACGGGCCAGAAAAAAAAAATCCCAGCGTTAGTCCACTATGCTAGCGAATGCATAAGGTATTATTGCATGTGCATACAAATCAAAGCAGAAAAAAATACTCACTTGCACCTAGCATCTGTCAAGTTGGAATGCACGAATCTAAAGAGAAAGTATAAAAACACAACTGTCGAATTACAATAGCTCGAAAAAAGATTTCGGGCGAATTTTCTTCGGGCTGATGTGAATAGGAAATGAAATAGCGCGCTAATTTGCGATCGCGAAAAATATCTCGAGCTAGGATTTTTATCGGGCTGATGTGAAAACGCCTACTGTTCCCTGACTTGTCCTGGGCGGGAACCAAACGGAGATTGCGTAATGTCTCTGGTATCACCTCACATTTTCCGTTGAGGGCAGTAATGGCATTGCTCTTATTCCAGAATCCCTCATCTGGCAATGAATTTGGACACTGGGTGGTTCTCTTTTACATTGGCAAAGTGATATAGCATGCTATTACCACTATTGTTGTTGTTGTTGTTGCTATTAATACTATTATCATCATCATCATCAGCATCATTATTATCATTATTATCATTATCATCACCATCGTTGTCATTAAGTTACATAAATCTAATGTTTCTCCACAACTGAACTGTAACACCTTCTACTCGACACGCTTTTAGTTTGGACTTTGTATATTTTTGCTCGGATGTCAAATCTTTAAAAGGAGCACTTACATTGTATTCTTATTGAGATATATCTATGCTTTCTAGACTTATATCTAGACTTTGTATATTTTTGCTCGGATGTCAAATCTTTAAAAGGAGCACTTACATTGTATCTTATTGAGAGATATCTATGCAAGAACGTCCATGGTTGTCACAGTAGCAAAGGAAATGATCGACACATTGAATAAAGGGCCTAAGAATGCAAAAAGAATATAACTGCACAACTTGCACATATCTATTTTGCCCGGTGTCACAATTATATATATATATATATTTTTCTTTTTAAATCA
>NW_027273398.1:0-13465 GCF_040938485.1 Diadema antillarum | reverse complement strand
CATTTTCGACGAGATACTTAGTTTCATGGCACAAAATAAGAAATTGAACAAGATTCCGGGGCAAAAAAATTTAGACATCGGTCTGACCATAGACTAGTATATTATTAATTACAGCTCGTTATTCCGAAGGTTCGTTATTCCGAAGATTCGTTATTCCGAAGGTTCGTTAATCCGAAAATGAAATTAGGTTCGTTATTACGAAGGCTCGTTAATCCGAAAATGAAACAAACCTCTTTGTTCCGGAGGTTCGTTACGGACCCTATATAAAACCTTCGGAATAGCGAACCTTCGGAATAACGAACAGCACCAAACAGTTATTTTGTATGACACTTGTTTTTGGCTTATTAGCGTTCGTGTTTTTTCACTCTTAATATCATTCTGATATAAGGAATTAACCGTTGTTCTGTCGCAATACCATCTTAGACGAGCAGTAGCGAGCAGATGCAAGCAGTTGTGTCCTCTGTATTTCTGACGAGATAATCAGGTTTAGAGAAAGCATTAAAGATATCTGGCAACCTTTGGAAGCAGAGATTAGTACTCAGCAACCCAAAAATTCGTATTTTTTCGATCAGAATTAGTATTTTCAGTCTTCCTTTTTTTATTATTTCGAAATAAACTTGCCGATGTATGAGGCCTACTGGCTCTAAACATAACATTACGACGTCATGCCGAAGTACCGAGCTGCATAGTCACCAGCACAATAAAGAATCAAAACTACTCCGTGTTCATCGCATCGTTGATTGATTACTTATTCCCGCAATAAATATGCAGAATGTACCTCCAAAACTTGTTGAGCTGGTTATGGAAACTTCCACTACCTAGCAGGGGAGGGGGAATGTTTTTATCTTCTCATCTTTTAAAGAGAGCTTTCGTCTTAGCGAATACAATATCTCTGGGGTGTTTTCTTTCCAATACTATAAAACATAGTCATGCGTTGTTTTGAGGCTTTTTCATCTCATGGGATTTTAAACATCATATTCCAAGCAAGTATTCCAGTTCCTTCTCTCTGACTGGAATCGGAAAGGCTGCCGTAACGACGATCGCTAAACCGCACTGTGTGTGGCTGTGCCGATGTCACCTGAAGTACGAAGGAAAGCGCCATGTGCTCCCGCCTTTAGAGTCGGATGCGCCAGTGCAGAGCTGAGCGGAGAAAGGGATGGTTAAAGTATTCGAAGAGGTGATAATTGGGCTTTTTTTTTTGGTACGAGATACCAAGAAAACATGAAATAGTACAGAGCACATACCATTGTAAGAGGAATTCAAAGCTTATTTGATGAAAATCGGGTTTGGAATGACTGAAACATCCAAAAACAAAGTAAAACAAAGCGATCACGATAAAGTGTGGGTGCTACACGTTATTAGAATTGCTCTTTTGGATATCTCAGCCATTTCAAAACCAATTTTCATCAAATAAACATTAAATTCCTCATGCAATTACATGCTCTTTCATATTCATAAGAGGTTTCTCATTATCTCGCCCCCAACCAAATCTATACGATCCCTTTAATGACTTGGTTATTGTAAGCAGTTTTCGTTCGATACAATCATTAGCTCTTTCTTAGGAGGAAAAAAAAAATTATGGAACAGCAAAAAAAAAAAAAAAAAAAATCCACGAATGTTGATAGCGAAAAGTTTGAAAAGTCTTTTTTTCAAAAAATTAATGAGCGTGAAATTACTAATGTCATGATTTTGCTGTCTAATCGGGTTTTTGGTGCATCATTATAACTAGTGAATTTGACCAGCACTGGCCATAATATACGAGACCTTTCATGTATTTCTGTGATTGCATTTTTAATCGAGTAATCCCTTTTCATTGTTCAGGGAACATACAAAATATCAGATCAAGTACAGTAAAATCGACTGTTTGATGTTTCTTATACGCCAAAAGAAAGGTCATATGAATCCTGATACCTTTGCAATGATTCCCACGAGCTAGTTATTCGATCCATATTTCCAGGATATTTACACGCTGTTTATTCCAGTGCGCGCATTCTTTCGTCTGGCATACGCAACGGGGTCTGGCACGCTAAGAACCAAAGACGTGGATTTCTACTATCTTTGCTCATGAACTGTGGAAATTTCCACAAGTGGAGATGGGCGGGGGTGTCACGCAAAGAGCGCAGCTCGGGGGTGTTTCATCAAGTTCAGCAAAATCCTCGATTTTGATTGGCTGAGAAGCTCTTGTCACTGACTGTTACCATGGTGATTGTCAGAGACTGACAAGTTGTCAGCGCTGCGGACAACTTTCATGAAACTGTCCCCGGGTGTCAAGTTTCTTGGATACAAAGAGACCTCATGTCATAGAGTGTACACCATTATATCTCTTCACTTGTATTTTTTTTTTTTTTTTTTGCTGTTATTCATGTTTTCCCCTTAATGTTTTTGCTGGTAATGAGGACAAGTTATCCTTCATGTACTGCATACATTGTGGAATGAGTGAATGTAGCAATATTATTAGAACACATTAATAAAAAAAAATTGGGAAAATCGCACAATCCGTTCACAAGTTATGAATTTTTAAAATTTTGAATTTTCTTTGTTTTCTTTACATCGTTGTACATGTGACATCACAAGTTGTAGTAGTTTTCTTATCTAGCAGTGACTGAGCAGAAACTTGGAAAATGTATAACTTTTCAACTGGTTGTCCAATTTTCCTCAAACTCTCACTGATGTGTTGCTGCATTCACTCAATCCACAGGTTTATTATGAAGGTGGACTTGTCCTTTAACATTACGAAGGTTGCTAACACGTGATTCTTTCTGTTTTGATGTGTATGTATTTTCTTTTTCATCATTCTTGGCAGGGGGAAAGAAGAGTAAAAGAGGGAAAACTGAAATAAAACGAAGGGCACGTATATACACAGTATTCACAGCAAGCCGCCTTTTCCAAGCATTGTTCATCATCATCAGGCATCACTACACTTAGACACACGATCACCCTCATCACTCGAGATAAACGACTAGGAAAATGAATCACGAAGTATCAAGTACGAAGTGTACAAATGTCAGAAGTAAGAATATCAGAGGTAAAAATGTCCAAGATAAAATGTCATTGATCAAGATTTATAGACGTATATAGGAGGATGAGGTGAAAGTGCCAGATATGTTTGTTTTTGCAGTATTGAGTTTACTTTCAGTGTTCATATTTCTTGCACAGTACTTTTTGTTGCACAGTACAGTTTGTTTACTTGCTATAGTATAGGCATGCGTTCTTTTCCTTTTCGCTTGCGAAGCGAATTTGTTCTTTCAGTTTTTACCTGTCATTTATAGTTATTCATAACGGAGGGTTCATACTTTTCTTTACATTTTATTTTGTACTAATCATAACCGCGTTTTACAGTTCCATTGAGACCATACAGTTTGTGTTTCCCAGCTGAAGAGAGTATCATGCTTTTCTGTGAACTTGAGGGAAAAATTGCGTTTTCAAGTGTTTTTGTTAAATGATTTTTCCATCAATTTCACAGAAGGTCCCGGACACAAATTGGTCTCAAATAACCTTATAAGGGACCGAAACTAGTAAGGGAATATAAGAAAGCAAATTATTTCCTTGAAATCAATTTGAGTGTTGTTAACCAATTTCTGTGATTACACATTGTAATAAAAGAAAAATGCACCTCATCAAAATCATACTGAGATAGAACAACAAATCTTGTTTCGTAAAATGTTCCCTTACCAGTACTGGGGACTTGTTCCTCTGTTTACTTTAATTGTTTTTGTTATGTTACAACTACTTACATAACTACTGTACCATAAATCTCGACAAATACAATGCAATAAAGCAGTTGGTACAGTTTGGAGCTGTGACACAATTACTGACAAGCGTAAAACTTCCTGACGTATGTAAAGTAAGCAAGTAGAGTGGTACCAGGAATGAACTTGCTTGGGCGAGCAATGTTTAAACCTCAGCATCAAATTTACCTAAATCAAATTACTAGATCTGATGCTGACTTCCTGCATAAATTCATTAATGTACATTGCAATCACACTGCAATCATTGCAGCATTTTTGCTACCATTTGACAGATCTCAATATGAGACAGGGATTTTCTTTTTTTCTCCTTTCCTTTCTTTCCCAAGAGAGCAATGTTTATACCTCAGCATCAAATTCACCTAAATCAAATTACTAGATCTGATGCTGACTTCCTGTATAAATACATTAATGTACATTGTAATCACACTGTATTCATTGCAGCATTTTCGCTACCATTTGACAGATCTCAATATGAGACAGGGATTTTCTTTTTTCTCCTTTCCTTTCTTTCCCAAGAGAGCAATGTTTAAACCTCAGCATCAAATTTACCTAAATCAAATTACTAGATCTGATGCTGACTTCCTGCATAAATTCATTAATGTACATTGCAATCACACTGCAATCATTGCAGCATTTTTTGTTACCATTTGACAGATCTCAATATGAGACAGGGATTTTCTTTTTTCTCCATTCCTTTCTTTCCCAAGAGAGCAGTGTTTAAACCTCAGCATCAAATTTACCTAAATGAAATTACTAGATCTGATGCTGACTTCCTGTATAAATTCATTAATGTACATTGCAATCACACTGCATTCATTGCAGCATTTTTGCTACCATTTGACAGATCTCAATAAATATGAGACAGGGAATTTCTTCTTCTCCTTTCCTTTTTTTTTTTACAATTTTTGAGAGAGAGAGAGAGCAATGGCAAACCTCAGCATCGAATTTACCTAAATCAAATTACTAGATCTGATGCTGACTTCCTGTATAAATACATTAATGTACATTGTAATCACACTGTATTCATTGCAGCATTTTCGCTACCATTTGACAGATCTCAATATGAGACAGGGATTTTCTTTTTTCTCCTTTCCTTTCTTTCCCAAGAGAGCAGTGTTTAAACCTCAGCATCAAATTTACCTAAATGAAATTACTAGATCTGATGCTGACTTCCTGTATAAATTCATTAATGTACATTGCAATCACACTGCATTCATTGCAGCATTTTTGCTACCATTTGACAGATCTCAATAAATATGAGACAGGGAATTTCTTCTTCTCCTTTCCTTTTTTTTTTTACAATTTTTGAGAGAGAGAGAGAGCAATGGCAAACCTCAGCATCGAATTTACCTAAATTAAAATTACTGGTTCTGATACTGACTTCCTGCATAGAATCATTAGTGTAATCACACTGTATTCATTGCAGCATTTCACTACCATTTTGCGATAGTGCCAGTGGAGTTATAACATATGGCACATATTTTTGCGAGTCAAGACTTATAAGACAATTTTGTAATTGTTAAAAATTGAATGAATTTGTAATCAAGAACCACCGCGACAGAAGAAAAAATAAGTATGATTCTCATGTATTGAGCAACATTCGCAAATTGCCACTCTGCAGACCACCATACGCTGGCGCTGTGCTATACAATTGGAAGACGATATCTTGCAGCATTTGATAATTTCACAGAGAGTTGAATTTTAGAGTAAATCAGAAAGACAAAATGACTGAAAATTTATCTAACTCTGACATAAAGACAGAAATGTTGTGGTCACATGCACACAAGTTGAAAGAGGTGATATATGCCATCATCTAAAAAATATTTCATAAAATTGCATGCCCCCCCAAAAAAAAAAAAAAAAAAATTGATCATTTTCATCTGTCTGTAGTAGACACATGTACATTCTATATGCCAATGAAATCCTCTCACAGGTTTTGTCTTTCGTTTGTTTTATTTTGTTGTTTTTTAATTTCCTTTTGCATCTGTTCTGAAGTTTCTCCTTTATTTCAAATACTATTTTATAACTTCAGATAGGCAAATTCTGCCATACTTGTTGAGAAGTACAAGCCATGTCTAGACTCAAATGATGTCAACAGACATACTACTCTCATCATATCCTGTTGTCTTTCACCCTGTGGAATGCAGAAAGATGCTCCGGGGTGGTACTGGAGGGTTGCCGTTTGGGCAATATGCTGAGTGATGTGTTATTATTGCACTGGCTAGCTTCACTCTCTGCTCTCTGCAATGGACATGAACTGATTATACTGTTTGAGCTGGCATAGTCCATATATATCTTGTGCCTCTTCCAACCTTTTCTGCCAAGAGATAACCTTTTTTTTTTTTGGTTTCGATATTCATTGCTGAGGTAGTGGAGAGATAATCCAACGTTTCTAATCTCGTTTCCTTCGATGGCCCATGACAACCCTACCCCGCTGTCAAACTCCATTCCGGGTGATGGAGCAAGGGTGGTTGAGGAGCTAAAATCTTCCCCCTTGCAGAACAGTCTGGTGTCTGGTGATGAAACATTCATGACACTCAAGGCCATGTTAGACAGTTTGGGGGCACCATCGATGACTGGTACGTATAAAATCACTGGTCCCAAAGTGTTTATATCTGCCAGTTCACTGAACGTGGGATATTAACTTCCATACAACATCCAAAGGAGAAATCCAGAACTGGATTTTTATACAAGGCAGCAAGTGACCTCTTTGAAACAATTTTAATAAATTCTATTTGAAGACCTACATGTATATAACGCATCAATTAAGCAGAAAGTATATATATATGTATATGCATGATTTCCATGGCACATTATCAATGCATATGCCAGTCATCTTTCTATCATTTTCTTTTCTAATGGAATTTCCTTTGCACCCTTCACACATTCCCATCCCACTCTGCTTTGTGAAACTCATACAGCTGTTATCTTCAGAGGTAAATTTTGAGCATGAAAGCAATCTGTGGCATACTACGAGTTGATGGATACTTTGAATAGAGTATCACACTGTCCCCATTGCATGGATGTGGGGTGGGATCAGAACATATGAGACACAAGATTTTTAGGGGGAAGATATCTTTTATGACAATACCAGGCAAATCCTTCCAACCACATCAATTCCCAATACAAGCAATGTATACAAAGGTGTTCAATTATCCGCAAAATTTCTCCTTTTCGCTAATAGTGCAGTATGTCATGATTTTTAGTTGAAGGGGGGAGCAGGGAACACAACCAACAGCAAACGTGACTATGCACTTTGCATCAGCTTATTCCGAGTTTGGAGGGGCGACACCCATGTCCCCATGTCACACCCATTTAGCCCCTCTCCACAAATCTTTCTCCACACCTGCCACTGGGGAATGACCCACCTCTCTCAACCTGGCTGTATACATGGTTTAAAAAAAAAAAAAAGACTGCCAAGTCCCTGGCAAAAATAGAAATTGTTATGAAAGTAGTAAAGGTAGTAGTAACAGCAATAGTTGCAGTAGTAGTTAGAGTAGTACCAACATTGAATGACAATTAGAATGAAATAATGATGATAAAGATAATGAATAACAATAATGATGATGATGATACTACTACTACTACTACTACTACTACTACTAATAATAATAATAACAATGGTAATGATAATGATAATTACAACAACTGTTACAGCAATGATAATAATAATAACAAGAAGTTGCAATTAGGCGACATACACGTGTGTGTTTACTATACTCTTTTGCTATTCCTGTCTCCCCTATGAACCCATACTCTGACTTCATTATCTATTCTCATTGACCCCTAACTCCTTCCCCCTACATCCCATCATTCAAGAGTCATATCGGGCCATGAAATAATTCAATCATCCACGGTTTGCTCAAACCCTGTCACTGGCATTTCCATCCCCTGCCCACCTCACACATGACAATCCAATCATTGCCTTCCAAGGGAGACGAGAAAACCCTTCTCGAGGGGGAGAAAAAAAAAAAGGTGAAACGGAAGTCATTGAATTGATGGAGGAAAAGTCATTAATGATCCCAATTTCGACGTTTCCTGGACTACAAGGTCCTTGCAGCCTGGGGTATCTGTGCCAACTGGACAAGTTCAATTACCACGGTCTTGCAGCACCCAACGTCCCTCCGTGCCATGTTTTACACTCCATGCTGAGACTGAGACACCTGCTAGTTTCCTTGTTGATTTGAGCTGGCCATTTTAAGAAATAAGTCATGCTCCAGAATGCGCTGTCACTTTTCGGATTCCAAGCTCCCAGTTGTAACGACTGGAGCTGCGACTGGTTCGAGACAGCAAACCCAGGACACAAATTGAGCTTCCCATCACTGATGCATTTTACTGATTCGTCTATTCATCGAATGATGGATGATATGGTTCATACAATTTATCTGCAGTATAATATCGCAAAAATATACTTAAGGAGATGTAGAGGTATGACACAGATGGACTACTGCTCCTTCAAATACTATATAGCACTTCTTCAGTTGTGGGCATTCTTTTCCATACTTTGATTTGGAAGGACACATAATTATAACGCTTGCCTTATATCCACCTGTTGGGAATATAATTATCCTCTGAGACAGCAAAGTTAACAGTTGATAAAGTTGTGCTTTAAACACCCCCAACACTTGTTTTGATCACACATTGTCACACTGTTCTGAGTGGCAATCTCTTATTTCTTTCCCCAGTTAAATAAAAAATATTGAACACAACTTCAGATAACCATCTCTCCCTTTACCCCACCCCATCCCCAGCAATCAACATCTACAATCTATTTCATAACACAGTGACTTATGACATCCTTCCCTTCAATCTAACAATCTAACCTACCTGCATGTAACTCATCAGCAGGGGAAACTCTACTGTCTCACTTCCATCATAAATGCAGAACCCCCCCCCCCCCCCCCCCCCTTTCCCTCTCTCAGAGCAGTATAAACCAATCTACGAGAGCTATAAGTATCGACGGTGCAAAAAATTTGCCACGGCAGTCACGAATAGAGCAAATGACGCACGGTCATGTTCTGAGAGGAACATTAAATGGGCAACCGATAGAACTCTGGGACCACACGCGATCACGTCTGAGAAATGTTTCCTGAAGTCTGGGGAGAAAGGGGGGGGGGATTCTCATCTATGTGACATGTTTCTACCGCATAACACTTCTAACTACTGTACTGAAGCTCTCTACAGAGTACTGCTAAATTTTGATGGTCTAACAGCTGCATCATTGGAAAACACAAAACATAATCCAAAACAAACTGAGAAAGTTTTCATACACAGCCTGCGATAAGGACAAGTCATGTTTTGGACTTATATAAGACATTTTTTTTCTATGAGCTACAAAAATTGAGGTATGCTAACACAGGAATTTTTTTTTCTCATTGGTGAATCGAGTGATTAAATGTAATTTCTTGAAAAACCCTATGTGATTGATTAAAGCCTATGTAGGGTTACTACACCTACAAAGTTCAGCTAACCAGTATCTAGTTTAGGATTTTGAGTCAATACTACAGTTGTGACATAAGGTAGGGCTGTCAACCACAGGAGAACAAACAGCATACTAATGTTAATAGAAAAACAATTCATGATACAAATTATATTCTCTTTTTTTTTATCGATTCTCTATTCTATCTTTTTTAAATCTTCTAGTACAACTCCATGTCACTTTGCACAGGGCCGACAATGGAATAAAAACTTATGTAACACCTGCTTCAACATGTCTGCCAAATACTGTAGATACAAACTCAGACCTGGTCACATTTTAGAAGGCCGAAATGTGTCAATAGTAAAAATCTTTATACGACCATGGTATGCGAGTATTGCACTATCGGAGAAGAACTTTTAACTGACATTAAGGACTTCCCGACTTTCTCATGAGTCAGAACTCTTCCTTAAGTTATTTTTTGGAATTCCCGGCTTCTCCGGGAATGAAGTCTTGCTGGAGTGATAAGACACTCACGTTTCCTCAGTGAGGCATGCCTATGTCACTTAATTTGACTAAGGCCCCTCGGAGTGGTGCGTGTCCCTCACAGATGTTTGGGCTTGCCTGGACACTGGCACACACACACTCCCCGAGGTGCTCCACGACTTACGGCTGGGAGGTCACCAAATTTACCCATTTCCCTCGATCCGCACCGTAGGGGATCTACATGCTGCCTGAAAGTGGAATAAACAGATAAGTCTGCCCAGAGCACTGGGGCAGCTGTGATCTGCTGCGATGACACATCAAAATTCTCTTCTGTTTTTTTCTGCACTAATATTTAGCTTTGCTGTACAGTCATGTACAGCAGGCTGTGGATAGCTTTGATTGTAAGGAGCACTCAATCTTAGTAGAAAGTTGTTTTGAGGAGAAGCTATGTCTGTCAAGTATTGTAGACACATTGAAGATTTACTGCTAATTACTCAGATAGAATTTGTCAGAATGTATCCAACATGGAAGGGAAATATAAAGATTGAAATGCATACAAGTAGTATCTCTTTGTCTAATTTGGAGGCAACATGAAGTTGAATTGCAAACAAAATGTCTTGATAACCATTCCCACTAAAGCAACTTTGATGCACGTCACTGGCTGGGTTTATCAACTTTCCCATGTTTTCAATGTGTTTTGATACCCACTATCAAAACGCATTTGCAAACACCTTTTTGGATCCCATTTCTCGAGTTGTTGTGTTTATCAACTCTGTCGTGAGTCGATTGGGAGGCCTTGTCACTGCAGAGCTCCATTGTGCAGTTTGACCTGAGGAGCAGAGATGTATAGTTGGCAGTGGTTGGCGTGAGGAGGTCTAAGCTATAAATACATTTCAAAATGACTTCATGTTTATCAACTCTACAGAAATGCATTCTGGCTCAGATCGCACTTTTTTGGCATTTTAGAAACATATTTCTAGCCCCATGATCAAAACAGCTTTGTGTTTATCAACTGCCCAAAACTGCCTAAAGTTGTTTGGAAACCTTAATTCTGCGCCAGAGAAGTGAGTTGATAAATGCAGCCAGTAATGAACCCTTACTAATGTTGTGTCCCTTGTCTGCTGTTTGGCACGAACACTGAAGTGCTCTTTCTCTGCATAATAGCACAGATTTCTGAAATCTAATTGCCAATGAACAGAGATTACATAATCCCCTTAATCCCTATTGTGTCACCATGACCTTCCTGTAGGACAGTTTTGAGGCACTATGGCTGCATCTGATGAGTGGGCTTGCTAGCATTACAACTAGGTCAAGTTTGAAGGGATTACTGCATGCTGATGTAGAAGCTTGGCAGGTTAAGTAATGTGCCTGGAGACAGAAAGGTTTAACCCTTCTGACCCTAAAGCTGCGTTTACACCAAATCCGGCACTGGTCACGGAATGGGGTTTTTGATATAGCGCGCCAAAGGGAACCATATGTCTAATTCTGTTACAATATCACTCCCCCGCTAATAATTTTGCTACAGAATCAATCTTCTACTGTTGATTTTGTTGCTCTTGATTTTGACATAAGAATGACATTTTGGGTGGTTTTGTACCGAATTACTGATTCTTTTTTAATAGAACCAGACATGGTTCCTTTTGGCATACCATAGCAAAAACCCAGCCTGTTGCCCATACCGTGCTCTGTGTAAATGCGCCATTACTCTTCAAATCTCTTCATCTTATGTGGCACAGCTGTTGACAGTAGAGACAGACTAGAGTTTTGTGAAAACATAGTTCTCATAGACCTGCAGAACTGTCAATTTTTGAACTAAAATGTACACATATGCATATCAAAGAAACATGCAAAATAATGCTGTAATAACACAATTTCACTTGCATAGTGACAAAAAATATGAAATATTTCATAGCCAAAAATGTTCATGGGAGGTACTTCATTCTCAAAGCATACCCAATCGGGGTTGCTGAGTAATTCTTTATAATCAATTCTCGATAATTGACAAATTGGACTGCAGTAGTTCTAACAATCGTCTGCCCTAGAATGAATTGCATGTAGCTTGATGGAAAATACCATTGCCAGGCCACAATTGATCATCACGTAACATTCTACCTACCTACTACTGAATGGGGAAGGCTCTTCAGGAACAAAAGTTGTGTACTACGATCTAAATTATTTTACACTCTTATCTCAAAATACTCCAAAACAACTCAATATCGCGGAAAATCGTGTCAACTAGCAAGTTTTTGGTAGACCCTTCTGATACATTATAAGCAAGTTCTAAATGGTGGAAGATTAACTTTGATTCCTTCTGAGCACTATGTTTTGGCTTTAACTCTTGGTGGCGGTTACCCTCTTCCAATTCTCTGCACCCCTACCGATATATCTAGCAGTAATGGGTTCAAAACCCCACTGAGTCATTCCAAGATCATCAACACTTCCCTGCCACACTTCAAATTTGATGGCATAGTGACTGCTCAAGGGAACTCAACCCACGCAACAGACACAACCTGAGTGATCTACCACGTGTGTATTATCAAGTTGATGAACCCACTTCATTGTAATAAGAGTTTCAATAGTAGGTACCTCAACTTGCTGACTGGTCAAAATCATTTCATTAAAAAAATCTAGTATAAAATGTAGTCTATACCTCACTTGTCTCTACTTATCATAGGGAAATTTTATCCTAAAATTGTGTTGCTTAGTTTGAAAACAGAAAAATTGAAGACTTAGTTCAGTGAAAATATTTTGGAGAATAAAAATCAGACACGTACAAAAAAAAAAGGTTTTCATCTGCAAAGTTTAGAAAGTAAGGCAAACTGGCAAGTCTTTGTGATGTATGCATTGGACATCTCTCTGTTCGGTTTGTTCACAAAAATTCATCAATTTTAATTTCTCTCCTGATTTTTTTCTTCAGACCTGTTCTTGATATACAAGAAGAGCAATATGTTTTTGCATGTCCTCCTAAGCAGATAAGTTCCATCTGTGCCAAAATATTTGAGAAATAAGCAAAATACGAGAAATCCTTGTAAAAAACATTGTAGGGCAGCTCAACATTTACAGCATCACACACAGCTGCCATTTTGTCTCACTCTCTAAACTTTAACAATTCATATTTTTCTTTTTTAATATGTCCCATTTTCTCCCCAAGATTTTCTCCTCTAATTTTTCTGTTTTCATGCATAGCAACATACAAATGTAATATCATAACGGAATTTCCCTTTAAGTCTTTTGCTTCCGTGACATGGCAGTGCCAATCAGATTCAATATATGCTACACCTGGTTCCAAGAAGCTGAGGGTTAATAGCTTAAAAAACCTAATGTGCCGCCATGCAATTTAATGTTAAGTCATGAGAGTTTTTTATTGAAACGGACTATTTTACTCATATTTTCCATCTCGGTAATCATGATGAAGAATGCTGCCTGTGGTGCACATATGTCTTGTCTTGGGTATGTCAAATTGAGATCTGATTACACAGACATAAAGATATGAAATTTCTCTTTTTTTTTTTCCCCCCCCTTGTAGTATGTGCATATTATGTGTGTGTACACATGTGGGGGTTGTATACATATAAGTGTACATGTATGTGTGTAAGTATGTATGCAAGTATTATGTGTTTCAGAATCACATTTTCATTTTGGGTTATCTGTTCATTAGTTGGTCGCTGGGTTTGTTTGTCTGTCTCTCTACAGGCCCAGTCACACTGAGAAACGACGCACAGTGATCAGTAAGTACGAAACAACCCATAATTTGCAACTGATTGACAAACTGCCCTTTCATGAATTTGAATAACCCATGAATTTGTTGAAGTCT
>NW_027273397.1:0-12772 GCF_040938485.1 Diadema antillarum | reverse complement strand
GCATCTACAGCTACTATATAGTACAAAGACTCAGAGATGCTGGTCTGAACTAATTTTCTGATTCGAAGCAAGCAGCATCGTGGCATCACTTGGCTTGCTGACTTAGAATATTGAGGCTTGGCACAACAAAACCATGCCATAAAGACAATTCAGGCTATACATGATGATCAAGTTCAAATCAGCACACAGTCATCAATCATCAAACCACAGTACTATTCGAAGGTCTTAACCACTGCAAGGGGTTGCTGTCATATCCTAAATTAGTGTAAATAGAGCTAAAAGGGAAGATATAGGGATGCAGGCAGTGAATCCCCCATCCGTATTTGCACGCAATAAACAGTTTAAGATGAAGGGTAAACATGGACATCATTGTTGCTGGGCTCCTGTAACTCTGTTTGAACTCTCTACAGTAAGTAGGGGGATCACAAGCAGTTTCCTTCACACAGTACACTCGCCATAGCTGACACATAATGGTGCGGAATTAAAAGGCAAAGACTAGCTGGAGCAGTACAATACACAATGTATGTGCCACTAGTTTAATGTACAATGTACCGACTATCTGTACTATGGACCAAGTGTTCAATCCACCAACAGTTATGCATTTGACCTTGAGTTCATATACACGGTTGCACTTTTTTTTTCTTTTTTTTCTTTTTACTGCGGACTCGTATCACGAATCTCTCTGAAAACTTCATGCTCCTTGAATACGTAGTCTGTATGATTTAAAAACCCTCCAAATGATTTCCTGTGTACATGCTCTACCATCTCAGTCTGAGTGAAACTGGCCTATCTCAGGAATTTTTGGTATGCAATCTAAATACCAGTAATTAACACAATCACTGACTTAGTGGCCCAACCATACACCCATTACATACACACGCATGCAAACACACACAAATGCACACATGCACACACACTTTTTAAAGGTCCACACACTCTTTTGCAAATTTTGTAGACTCTTTGTTTCACAACAAAAGTACTGTAAGCGATTTACATCTGTTCATTGCTTGAGTCTGAGCATTGTAATGACTTGCCGATTCAAGGCAAGATAGCAGTTTGAGTGTAAATTACTCAAGGTTGCCTTTAGGATTAAGGAGACACCAGTGTAATTGTTTAACAGTCTGTCACTTCTTGATGCCACTGTCAACAGAGTTTCAGTGACTGTTTGCTCTGCTGTGTTGAGGTAAATTGGAACAAGATCTTAAAATCTCACATATTTTACTAAAGTCGCAGGCCTGGTTCCTGCTACTAAGCATAGAATGCTGGTTATCAAGAGATGGGGGGGGGGGGGGGTAGGGAATGGGAGGGATGGGGGTGAGAAGGGGCAGAAAGAGTTTGTTTATGCAATACATGTGTACAACTGAAAGCCTGCAACCACTCTACTTATAATCAGGTCTAAATTTCTAGTAATACCTACAATTATCCTAACTGTAATGATGCAAGAACAGGAAAAACTATGGTATTTCCATGCAGAGGCTCTCTTTTGAGACTATATACATTGTAATGTTTTTTTTTTAATTATTATTATTATTTGACATGAGAATTTGTCACATGACATATTTGTCCAGGTATAATGGTCTGCTTCGTAAGGTGGCAACGAACCCCTTGGAAAAGTTTTAATCTAAATATACACATATTATATATAATGTATAATGCATCTTGATCCAACTACAGATTATACATGCAGTGGCGGATACGGGGGGGGGGGGGGGGGGGGGGGGGGGGCGCACCGGGCACGTGCCCCCTCTTGATTATTTTTTGGTTAAAACAAAAGAAATAAAAAGAAAAAAATGGGGGGGGGGGGTGCGTGTGCCCCCCTTTGATATTACAAACGCGCTCCCCTTTACGGAATTCCTGGATCCGCCCCTGTACATGTACATGTCTCACAGAAGTATGTCATATCATCCTCTCTGTGTGTTACTTCATGCAACATACTTGTACAGGCTGTACTTCCAAATCCCAATATCCACAGTATTTTTTTAAATATTTTTCCCAAGTTTTTCTCATTGTACTGTATTTTTCCCCATCTATGTTTAATCATTTTGGCAATTCATGCCTTTCTATTGCTGATCTATGATTTATGTTAGGAGTCTTGGAGAAAAAAAAAAGACCAAATAATAATAATGTAAAATACCCCACCACATTGTTGGTCGTAAAGCTACCATACAACTCTACACTATTCCATGTGTATATACCCTAACCTACTTACACTATGCATGCATGTGCGGCAAGAGGTGGGGCATTCATTTGATTACATTGTACATTTCAAAAAAGGTGAATTGAGTTTTTGCAACACATGAATACAGTTTTATGATACATTGGGAGCCAGTAGTTCACAACTTGGGGCAGGATTTCTGACAGTAACATAGCATCTAAACTTTTAAAACTGTAAATTTACCATTCAGTTCACCACAAAGAGCACATACATAGCTTTTGATATCTAGATTTAAAAGAGTTGGGAGTGGGTACTGAACAAATTTGCAAGTGAGCAATCACTAAGATATTTTATGCTACGAATATAACAAGAAAAGACTACAATCTTAATAATCACAAGAAACTCTCTCTGTGACATGTTCAAAATTAGTCTATTTCTAAGCAAAGCAATGAAATCAAATATGAAGTAGTGCAAGTGCTGGCATCACTAGTTTTATAGTGTAACCTCCCAAAATATCCATGCTCCAATTTTTACTCAACTTTCATAAAATAAAAAAAAAAAAATAAATGAATAAAAATAAAAAAATAAAAAATAAAAAATGCCGCATTCATTTGAAATTAGAGAATAAACTAAGAAAGTAATAAACTAATAAACTAAGCTCATATCATATCCATTGATTTTAGTAGAGGACAAAAAGGAAACTGCAATTTAAAAGAAGTCTTGATCCATAACCAAATTATCATCACGATTATTATTTTAGTTTATATAACAATGGAATTATTATTTTTTCCGTTGTTTAAAAAAAATGACTGTGAATTTCTTTTTTTTATATGAAATTAAAGGCGTAAATATTCAATATTGAATGAGGCACCTTTAAGCACCAACAACAACAACAACATAGACAAAAGCAATACTTGATACCATAGGCAGTGTGTACACAACCACACACGTGTCTTTACACTACAGCCACATGCGCGTACAATGTACAGGTGTACGCATTTGCTGATAAGTAGGATCAATGCTCTACTCTAGACACTCAGAAAACAGCTAGGGCCTAGGCTACCAGTGTACTTACAAGCATCTAGTCCTATAGACTCCTAGACTTGGTCTAGAGTCTAAGGCAGGAAGAGGAGTTTCTACATCCAGAACCATATCTAAATTAGATAGACCCTATTTACAATGTATAGACCATCTACAAACAAAGCAAACTTCGGTCTTCATTATCACCAATCATCATTGTGATTTGTAGAATACCTTGACTAATATAGAACTAGATCAAACTTGTGTCCTATTCCACAGTTAGAGTTCTAACGTTAGGCAGGGACTAGACCTACGAACAAACAAACTTTAGCTCCACACTGGAGCTTTTTTTTACTCGCACCATGTATAATATTTGCACAACCGTCCACCGGCATCACATACTCAAGTTTCATCCTTAGCATCATATCCAGAATTGGACTTTGCTGAGTACCGACGTAAACTATTACTAGGCCTAGGCACCTATGTTCTACTTCTAGACCTAGATTTTCTAGACACTCTATGGGGTATTCATATTGTAACTGTTCTTGTTGTGTTAATAATTTATTAGTGGAAAAATGAGCAGTGTTAGTGTTACAATACTTTTTCTGTGTGATATCTTGATAATATCCTTGCTAAACTTAGCAACATTACAATTTAGACTCTAAAACAATTATTTTCTTCTTTTTTTCTTACTGTTAGACGTCTACTTGTTGTCTACATCAAGTTAAAAGTAGAATCTAGAAACCCAAGATCAACCGACAAGTAAATTTATCAATTGTAGGTCCCCTGTATAGCCTAGGCTGTAGCTATGTATAGACCATAGTCTATAGATTCTATTTCTAAATTATTAAAATTTTAAAACTCAATTTAGGGGTTGCCTACTAAAAGTTTTGGTAGTAAAATTTTATATAAATTTAGACACCCGCTGTAAGAGTTAGAATTGAAATCTAATTCTGTGATCAAACAGTTAGAACCTCTCTCTAAGTCAGAGATTAGTAAGCTTCCTGGCTAACCATGCATGCCATGTTATGTTAGTTTATACACCATTGAAGGTCACAGCCACAGCAGGTCTAAGTAACGACTAACGTTTGTCGTTAGGCTTTCCTAATTTCTAATTAGACGGTGCACAGGATGTAGGTTTTTTTCGCCCTTTTCTTTCTCTCTTCACAAGTTCAGTATGCCTTATTAGATATCCTATCTGCCTGCTTATACCCACCTGCTAGAGTTTAATTTGTAATTTTCTTTTTAACTGGATGATGTATGAAATTCAACGCAGCGATTCACCTCAATTTCAGTGGCTTGTGTTTGTAAAATGATAATTCTTTTCAAAACGGTACATTTTTTATGAAATTGAAAAGTTGTTTTCATGGATGCATCTTCTTTTTCCGAATTTTTAATAATGCCTTAATTGACGATTTACATTACTTTCTGTGAATTTATACCATTCCAACGCCTTTGCAGATGACTACCCCCCCCCCCTCAATTCAATTCAATTCAATTCAATTTATTCGGCACAAAATAAATCAAAAGTACATTATGTACACAATAAAAACAAAAGCAATGAGTATAAACATACATGCACATATTATGGAAATTAATGCCGGGACCCCTTTGAGCTGCATCTGGTGCTTGTTGTTGGGGCCCAAAACAAAATTATACAAAATACAGTTGCTAAATAGCATACTGTGCAAAAAATGAAAATGAAAACAAAAAATACACATACAAAAAAAAAAAAAACTTATCAGCCCTACACTATGCACACACACACACCACATTCTCACCATACACACACCGCACACTCAACACACTCATTCAGTAGCAATGTCAGGATCAAAGAAGTGAAAAGTATAAGAAATTTGGTAGCAAGCAGTCTACTCAGACATGGATAACAGTTTCTTGAAAGTATGTTGTTTGAATAATGTTTTGAAGCGAGAAAGTGTAGTGGTGGACTTAAGATCTGGACTAATTGAATTCCATTCATTTACACCTGTAAAACGAATTGAATGGGTTCTAACTGTTAAACGGGCTAATGGCATTATCAGGCTATATCTTTCCCGAGTAGAATAATCATGAAAACACAAATTACATTTAAACATATCATGAAACAAAATTGGGAGAATACCTTTATGATACTTAAACATAAACAATAATATATTAAATCGAACAAGTTCATGAATAAGTAGAATTTTTAACTTGACAAAGATTGGTAAACTTGAACTGCGAGAATTGCTCTTAGATTTCAATCTTATCGCACGCTTTTGTAACATTTTGTAACCCATATTTCATGACAATAATTAAAATGTGGTAATATGATTGCATTGTATATATAAAATAAATTTTTTCCTGGCACAAAATCTACCAATTTAGATAACACTCCAACACATTTTGATATTCTCGAAGATATGTTTTTTAAGTGGTGCTTCCACTCAAGAGATTCATGAATAGAAATACCAAGAACATTTATAATTTGAGTTCTTTCAATAATTACATTTTCAATCTTAATCAAATCAGACTTTACAAAATTTTCTTTCTCTTAGAATGAAATAAAACATATTTTGTTTTTGTAAAATTCAAAAATAAGTTATTATATTTAAACCATTCATTCAACATTTGTAATTCATTATTCAGGGTAAATGTAAGTGTGTTTAAATTTCTGTGAGAATATGATACTACAGTGTCATCAGCAAAAAGAGAAAATTTAAATATATCTGAACAATCTACAATATCATTAACATATACTAAAAATAACAGTGGCCCCAGCACAGAGCCCTGAGGTGCACCGATGTTTACCTCTCCTTGCATGGATTCGACACCATCAACCACCACATATTGTTTTCTATTCAACAAGTAATTAGAAAACCATTGTAGGGGTAAACCCCTTATTCCATATGAACATAGCTTTGTTAAAAGGACATGGTGGTTGATGGTGTCGAAAGCTTTTGAGAGATCCATAAACACTCCACAACAAATATTTTCTTTATCAATTTCTTGTACAATATTATCAGTAAAATATATCAAATTCAATGAAGTGAAATGATTTTTCCGAAAACCAAACTGTTCGGGAATTAAAATATTCTCCTTGGGAAGATAATCATAAAGCCTATCATACATAAGTCTTTCAAGAAGTTCGGCAAAAAAAGAAAGAAGAGCAACAGGTCTATAATTTTCAATATTCTGTGGATTATCTTTTTTAAACAAAGGAACTATTTTGGCAAGTTTAAATTCATTTGGCACAACACCAGTGCTCAATGACATATTAAAATATCACATAATGGATCAGCAATATACTGAATACAATCTTTAATGACTCGAGGAGATATATCATCTGGCCCACTTGCTTTTGATGTCTGAATTAAAGAAGATATTTTTGTAATTATCATTTTGGCATGACATAAACTCTTGAAATGAATGAGATGGGGTAGAAATCGACTTTGACAGTCTTTCGCCAATATCAATAAAATAAGAATTAAATTGATTTGCTATATCCTGTTTTGAAGAAAACCTTGAATTTTCGAAGCACATACTTTTGGGCATAACATTGAGTTTTTTCTACCTAAGATTTCATTAATTTGCCTCCATGTTTTTTGAGATCACCCTGCGTTGAAAAAACATTTCATCGTAATACTTATATTTTGAACAACGAATAATATTTGTGAGTTTATTTTTATACTTCTTATAACTAGATATATGTTTAACATCAGGATATTTAAGACTTGCCTTGTATAATCTATTCTTAAGTTTTATGGATTTAAGTATGCCTTGAGTAATCCAAGGTTTCCTACATTTATTTTTCTTTTCATGAATAATCTTTAAAGGAAAACATTCACAATATATCATATCAAATTTTTCAATAAACTTACTATAACTATCATTTACATCTGAACACTCGTTAACAAAACACCAATCAATACACTTTAATTTATTCTTAAACAACAACACATTTTCTTCATTTATAATTCTTTTCTTCACACATTTTTTTCTTAACTGATTTATAATTACATTGTCCAGCTTTCAATATGACATATATTGGAAAGTGATCAGAAAGATCATCATATATAATTCGATTAGAAATATTCTTATTGATAGTGTTAGTATAAATGTTGTCAATTGACGCTCTGGTTGATGAAATACGAGTCGGTTTTGATATCAAAGGAAACACATTGAAAGAAAACAACATATCCAAAAAGTTGTTTGTTTTACTATGACTTCCATAATTCAATACATTAATATTAAAATCACCCATCAAATAAAATTCCTTCTTTTCACTTTCCAATTTTTCTACAATATCATTCAATTTAGAAGTGAATCCACAATATCGGTACTTGGAGGACGATAAATTCATGCTACAATAAAGGAGTTGTTATTTTGAGTAAGTTCAATAAAAAGCATTTCATAATTGTCTGTAATACATGACAAATCATTTCGTATAACATCTTATTGATATTCATCTTTTACATACAAGGCAACTCCACCACCGACTTTACCTGGAGGTATACATACAGAAACAAGAGAATAATTATCGATATCATACATATTATGGTTTGTTTTTGAAGAAAACCAGGTTTCAGATACTACCATAATGCTAAAACTGAAGTCTAATGTAGCAAGAAGGGTATTAAATTGATCAAATTTTTTATGCAGACTTCTTGCATTGATATGAAAAAAAGACAGGTCAGAGTTGACATGTGCATGCTTGGCATGAAAGTCCTCACTGAAAATATACTTACAATCAACATCAGGAAAATTGGAAATAATTTCTCGACTATCATCAATACTGAGTGATTGATGATTCATTGAATTCGTATTGAAAGGACTGATCTTTAATGATTCAATTTTATTTATATTAATTTCTTCTTTTTTTCTTTCTTTTGCGCGAAGATGGGGTAGATCCTGCTGGAGGTTCTGGACGATGACCGACGCGGTGGCTCCTGTCTATGTCATCCATCTTGAGGTTGGTGCCGAGGTGGTTGTTGGCGATGTCGCATACAAGTTTAGTGTCCTCTCTTTCTCTTTCAGGCACACCGAAGATCCGGACGCAGTTTCTTCTGGAATATTATTCCTGATGGTTGAGTGCTGATTCTAGCTTTTTGTTTTTTTCCTGGAGAATTATGTTTTTCCTGTAGTTTCACGTATGCCTTCTCCATTCTCTCCACTTTGCTTTCCAGATCCAAGATAGTTCCATCTTGTTTGTCAAGACGGACAAACAGCTGATCCAGTTTTATGTCAAAGGCTTCAAAGAGGGGCGAATCTCAGAGCACAGATTACCTCATCATCCATGAGGGCTTCTTTCACCATGTTCTTTGTGGCTCTTGTTCCCACAGCCATCGTGTACACAAAAGCAAGTAGTGACAGAGAACTTTGGATGAATAGAGATTCCAACAGGCTAATAAAGCTCAGTAATCCTGCCTTTCAGAAGGAATTACAGGGAACAATACCGAGGGACTGAGAAGAGTGCGAGGCAATGTCGGAGACCAAAGTTGTAGTTCATGAACACCAGCATGAGGATGATAGTATGGGACTATGAGCAGATTACCTTGTCAACAGAGTGATTTCCAGCAGATAATGAAAGTCAGTTTGTCTTTGAAGATTGTCACCAGAAATGTTCCAGGTAGTTGCAGGATGAGCTAGACATATCTACATGTCTCTCCACATCATGGATTTATGACAAGTGTTCCAATGCAGAAAATAAGGTCACATAAACTGGAGAGAGTTGACAAGAGTGTCACGCACCAGGCGCCATGTCCATCTTGAATTACCCCATCTGCATCTTGATTACCCCCTCCCATATAAAGCAGGTGTGCACTACAACACTGACCATTTTGTGAATAATTTTCTTGTATATTGAACTTCATTTCATACCTGGGTATTCTTCTAGTTGGTTGATATGAATGTCTCCATCATTTCATCATTTTTTTTTCTAAGTAGGTGTATACCGGTATGAGCTTTTGAGATAGGGAAAAGAGGGTGTTTTGGAGCATTCGAAAGTAATGTTGAAACATCTCATGCACTTCAACTGAATTTTGTTTATTTTTTCACAAACACTCACATACACAAACACAATTAAAGATCTTGACCGTTCAGGGGGTGAGGGAGGGCACTTGACGAGGTAATACCCTAGCAATTCTCCTTTTCCATCTCTTATACCTACTTTATGCCATTATCTGGACACCCTATACAATTAATTGGTCTATAGGTGGCGCTGTTCATACTGTCGGTCTCGTGGGCCTTCTTTGCCTAGTGTCGGTCTCGTGAGCCTCTTTTGCCTAGTTTCGGTCTCGTGGGCCTCTTTTGCCTAGTGTCGGTCTCGTGAGCCTTTTAAGCGCAGTGTCGGTCTCGTGGGCTTTCTTTGCTTAGCGTCGGTCTCGTAAGCCTTTTGTGCGTAGTGTCGAAGTCATGGGCTTTATTCATTCAGTGTCGAACTCGTGAGCTGTATAACTAGATGGCTGTATGACTTGTGAGCTGTAAGACTCGTGGGCTGTATGACTTGTGAACTGTATGACTTGTGGGCTGTATGACTTGTGAACTGTATGACTTGTGGGCTGTATGACTCGTGGGTGTTGGTCTCGTGACGTGCACCCGATAGAATTACAGTAAGATAAAACAGATAGAATATAATCATATAAAGAGTAAACAAAATGTAACCTGGCAAATCATATTTCAGTCGATTTAAAATTCCAACAAAACGAGAAATTCTTGTACAAACAAAATCAATAGATATTCCAACTCAACTTACTATTCAATACAACACCTAAACAATTTACAGATTCCTAAAATTTCAAACGTGTTTCACCAATTTTCAAAATCATATTATCAGTATCATATTGCACACCCCCGCGTTTAAAGAATACACATTGCGTTTTACTTATAGTATTCAAAGTGAGCATATTGCACTTGAACCAATTATGTACTTGAGAAACACTTTTATTTAAAGATTTAATCAAAACATTTATATAATTATGAGAGGCAAGAAGTGAAGTGTCGTCTGCATATTAAATGAAATAAGATTCATGGCAAGAGTTTACAATGTAATTTATATAGATCAAAAACAGTAAAGGTCCAAGAATGGATCCTTGAGGTACACCCGTATCAATATCGTATCAAAGACGAATGAAAAGAATTAAACACAGTATTGAGATTAAAGCTCATTCATAGTTTGGCAGTGAAATTCTTTCCCAAGAGGAAATGGCTTTCAGTTTTTATCAATTGTTAATCGTTATTGTGAAATCGGGGGTTTTCTCGACCAGAAAAATAGAATCGCACTAACACAATCTTTCTCGGCATAATCAGTTCAGTTCAGTTCAGTTCAGTTTTTATTCACCATCAATTTAGGAGTATATAATAACAAGATACACAAAGATACATAACTACATACAAAGATGCATGCATACAGTATACACGTATTTTTTTTTTTCGCCTCCGAAATCCCCGGTCCAAATCTTGGGGGGGGGGGGGGGGGCGACCGCGACCATCCCCCCCCCCCCACAGCGGCGTTGATTTCAGAATACATGTAGTATGGGCGTGTCAATTTCAGCGGTGAGGAGGGCTAGGAGAGAGAGAGAGAGAGACCGAGAGAAAAGGCATACGAGTGAGGTACCCTCCCTAAATGTTATCTGTCTTTGTTCATTTTTTTTTCACTGCATTCACATTCTTCCATCAGTCTTAACCTCAACTTCCATATCACTATTTTTTGTCCCAGAATAAGTTTGGCATGCTTTATGCATGAGCGAATTTCGACACGCCGTAAATAATTTCTCAATCGTTAATTGATTTTAGCACAAACGACCTGCCATATATGCACACCGCAAATACATACGTATTTATAAACAAACACCAACAAACACTCAAACAAATCTTCATAATGCATTTAAACCACCTGGACACACATTCTTCTATAATATGCAATAACACACACACACACACACACACACGCACACACACACACACACACACGCACACACACACGTGCACACACACACGTGCACACACACACACACACACACACGAACGGACACTCAATTATCATGTACGTGCGCACATACACACTTCCTCTGAAACCTCACCGTGACTTTTTACATGGCTCGTTTGCATGGATGCAACCATGAAAGTTATTAAATTTTGTTCGTATTTCAATGGCGGGCGACAATTTGTGTCGTCAGCCCATAGCACAAATTGTCGCCAGACAACGATTTGTGCTGGGGCGACAATTGTGCCGTCAGCTCCATTCACAAATTGTCGCCTGTTTCAGGGGGTGACAATTTGTGACGGGGCGACAATTTGTGCCGAAACATTATACTCTCCCTTATGTTCCTTCAAATGATATAAATTGAGCAAACTTATCTATTTGTTTCTGTGAGTACAATGACTTTTAAAATCTATAACAAAGATGTAATGTGCAGAAACAAAATATCGTTACTTACAAACAAATTTTCAAACCAAACTTTGATTTATGCTCTTTCAAATGACACATTGAGCAAAATTGTTCATTCATACATTTCTGTGTACAATGACTGTGAAAATTTAATGTCAACAAATTGCTGCATTTTTTTGAAAGCCCACAATAAATTCATCAGAGTGTAAGGACTATCTAACTATTGATGTAAAGACATGGTGCATTTGTTCTGCACAGATTGATTCCATTGATGAAGATAAGACATTTCATTCTTTAAAAAAATAGTATATAGGGTGGTTTGTTTTTGTTTTTAAAAGGAAGAAACTTCAAGCAATGTATATTGATAATCAAGGCTATAGATAGACTGAACATGAGAATAAAGAATCCGTTTTCGACATAAATAAGATAAGTTTACAGTGATGAATGAATATTCTCAAAAAAGGGACTGTATGTAAGCAAAAAAAAAAGAAAGAAAAAGGCTATTGCTGCATACGTTTTGTGTCTTATGTGTGGTGAAAAAAAATCCACCAGAATGTAAGGATTATAAATGCAATTGATGTGAAAGTATAGTATATTTTCTACATATTTTGATTACATTGATAAAGAAAGAAATATTCTTTAAAAGATACTTCAAACGTGTCCACCATGGTATTACCATGGTAAATATTCATTCGTTCACTAAAGTTTCTTTAAAAACATGTGGGTAAGCCAACATCTAAATTGTAAAGTGTCAGTGTTAGAGCTTTCTGCACACATTCATTTGTGTACCAATACTAGTAGTCATTTGTCTTATATTTTCATACAGAATTTTTCCCTAGAGCAATTTCTACAAAGTAGCTGCCTTAGCAATAGTCATATTCTAGAGAAAATATGCGTTTGGGTAACCAAGACATCATGATAAACAAATTTTAACTTGAAATTTATCGTTTGTTTATGGATATGGGTGACTGCATGTGAATATGAGCGCTCTGTTTGCAATTTAAAGGGTGATGCTATGAATGTACAGACTTAGTCGCTTTTAGCACATTATATTGGAGCGTAATTGGAGATGTACTTTAATTACAAATTGATAATGATTATGATTCTAGAAACCATAAGTATCTTTGGAAAAAGGTGACGAGGAGGCGTGCGCTGGCAGGAAATGTCCAAGACATCATCAAATTAGCAGATACAATGCCTTGAGAGCTACGATGTGACAGAGTTGACGC
>NW_027273396.1:0-12226 GCF_040938485.1 Diadema antillarum | reverse complement strand
GTCTTCATTTTATTACTATTAGCAAAGGTTTTGACAAGGTATACATTGGTTCAAGTTGTAAGTACCACCATCTCGTAGGTGGATGAGAAAAGAAACACTCATGCAATGGGCATCACTGGAAATAATAGTTAATACCATTACAGCCATACAGGAGATCTCTCCTACCATGCACTAGGACTAGGAAATGACATTCACTTAGTAGGGATCATATAGTTTTGGTCGAGACCTAACTTCAGGTTTCTAACATTTTTTGGTGAGATGATGAGAAAACTCTTTGGAAATGTGAAAGAGCATGTAATTCCAGGAGGAATTCAACATTTATTTGATGAAAATTGGTTTTGAAATGACTGAGATATCCAAAACAAAGCGATCTGAATAAAAGGTAGAACCCAACTTTTATTATGATCGCTTTGTTTTACTAAGTTGTTTTTGGATGTCTCATCCATTCCAACACCAATTTCTATCAAATAAACTTTGAATTAATCTTTGAATCCTATGCTCTGCACTATTTCATTTGTGATTTCTTGATATCTCACAAAATCTTGATCTTGATCTTGATATCCTTGATGTACAAACACCTGGTGTGGCTATCCCGTACATGTAGGTAGCAATATATGCTTGAGTCGGAGGCATATCTTATTCAAACTTAATATTTTCAAGAAGGTCTTTAAATTTTTGGATTGTAGAAGCTTCTCTGACATTATCTGGGAGGTTGTTCCACTGGGGGATTGTCCTTGGGTATAGAGACTGCCGGTAGCAGCTCTTATTTGCTCTTATATGGTCGTACACAAATTTCTTGGAGGAGTGTCGTGTGGTTGGTTTTCTCTTGGTTAAATTGGAGCTTTGCAGATGTTTAATATTGCTGGGGATTAATCCTTGGGTCTCTTTATAGATGATGAGAAGGCGAGATTTGATTCTACGTCTCTCGAGGCTTTCCCATTCCAGTCGCTTCATCATATTTGTTACACTAGCTGATCTGTCATAATTGTTGCATGCAAATCTTGCAGCTCTTTTTTGGATCTTTTCGATTGCTTGTTTGTTGTTTTGTTGACTTGGGTCCCAAACTGCGTGACAGTATTCCAAGAGTGGACGTACCAGGGTGATGTAAGCTATGGCTTTGGTTTGTATGTCGCAGCTAAACAAATTCCTTCTCAGCAGACCAAGCTGACGGTTGGCTTTGTTGATTACTTGGTTGATATGCATGGTCCAAGACAGATCCGATGCCAATTCAACTCCAAGGTATGGGTGATGATCGACTCTACTTAGTGTGTTGTTTCCCATGGAGTAACTGAACTGAGGGGGTCTTGATTTGTGAGTGACAGTCATAACGAAGCATTTGGAAGTATTGAAGCCCATCTGCCACTTTTGTTCCCAGGCCCGAAGTGTGTCAATATCAGCTTGGAGTGAAGTTTGGTCTGAAGAGGTTTCAATCCCACGATACAAAATACAATCATCCGCGAACAGGCATACTTTAGATGAGAGGTTACTGGGTAGATCATTAACATAGGTGAGGAACAACAGTGGCCCCATCACTGTGCCCTGTGGAACGCCTGACTTCACAGGTAAGGGTCCACTGGTAATCCCTTCCAAAAGAACTCTCTGGTGGCGGTTGTTTAGGAAATTCTTCAACCAAACATGGATTTTGTTTCGAATTCCAAAATATTCAAGCTTATGAAGTAGACGATGATGGGGAACTACATCAAAAGCTTTTTTAAAGTCCAATATTATTAAATCAACTTGGCCCCTATAGTCCAAAACTTTCTGTATGTCGTCGATCAAGCCTGAAAGTTGTGACTCACACGACCTGCCTTTTCGAAAGCCATGCTGCTGATCAGCTAAAATTCCAAACCTCTCGAAATGTTTCATGATATGGCCATGGATGATGTGCTCGAGTAATTTGCAAACGATCGAGGTTAAGGAGACTGGTCTGTAGCTCTGTGGTTGGGAACGATCATCTTTTTTGTAGATAGGTGTTACATTCGCGGTGCGCCAATCCTTGGGAAGATCACCGGTAGAGATGGATTTCTGAAAAATCTTTTGCAGAGCTGGGGCAATGCTACCTGCACAGGCTTTAAGAACCTTTCCTTGTATTCCATCAGGACCTGCAGCTTTATTCGGGTTGATATTCAAAAGCAGTTTACGAACTCCTTCTTCAGTTATCACAATATCATCTATATCCGGGATATTACTACCGTCTAGGTCTGGTATGTTGTCATCTTCGTCAGTGAATACTGAGCAGAAGTATTCATTAAATGCCTCTGCTTTCTCCATTGCCCCTGGGATGATATTACCACGGACTTTGAGGGGTGGAATTCCACTTACTTCTTGTCTCTTAGCCTTAATAAATTTCCAGAAAGGTTTAGGGTTTTCGGTTCTTAGGCTGGCCCCGATAACATCTCTCAAGTAGTTCTTATATGCCTTCCTGGTTCTCCTGTCAATACTTCTTCTCAGTTTCTTGAATGCTTCTTGGTCAGTGGGAGACTGTGACCTTTTCGCTTTATTGTAGAGTCTCTTCTTCTTTCTGTAGTCCCTTTTAAGTGATCTGTCTATCCATGGGTATGAGAAACGACTTGAGGTCATCTTAGAGGGGATGTGTCTTTGAACTGATGACTGAAGGGCTGTTTTAAAGTCAGTATAGAGTTCCTCCATACTTGAAGAGGAGATGCGATCGTGAGTGAGGGATTTGTTGAAATCTTCCATGTCCCTGTTGATTTCCTCGAAGTTCGCCTTCTTGTAGATGTAAACTTTCCGCTTGGGTGGTCTGTTAACTTTGGGCTTTAACACAGCTTCTATAATCACCATATCATGGTCACTAATACCATGGTCCACCTTCACAGATTCTGCAGATGCAGGGTGATTTGTGAAGCACAGGTCCAGTATATTCTCTGCTCTTGTAGGATCTTTAACAAGTTGTTGTAGGTTATTGTCATTCATGATATCTATCACTTTCCTACTCACTGCTGGGTACTGGCCACCAGGTTTGAAGACGGCTGATTCCCAATCAACGTGTGGTAGGTTGAAGTCACCAAGGATCCAAACGGAAGCATTCTTTGGAACTCTTGATAACGATAATTCCAACTCTTCCAAGTACTCTAAGTTTGACGAGGGTGGTCTATAAAATGCACCTATGTACAAGGGTGGTATTCCTTTCACGTGGATTGAGACCCATATAATTTCTGAGTTTGTTTGGAGATGTGGCTCTTCTGACGCAAGGAAGGTATCTCTTACAGCAATGAAAACTCCACCACCTCTCTGATCAGTCGCTCTATCTCTTCTGAAAACATTGTAGCATGATGGAAAAATTTCCCCGGTAGAAATAGAGCTGTTTAACCAAGACTCAGTCCCGATTACCACATCTGGGTTCTCACAAGCCAATACAGCTTCGAAGCTCAATAATTTAGCTTTTATACTCTGACAATTCAAATTAATCATTTTCATCCGTTTTGTTAACTCAGGCTTCTGTTTGTTCCTTCTTTTATAGTTGTCCTTGGGATTGGCTCCTGCATTCTTTCTGCTAAATACTGGAGTCTTAGGTTTTGGGTTTGGGCTTGATGTTTGAACAGGTTGTCCAATGTCTAGGTCTTGCCTATCATCTGATGAAACGTTAATGGCATTACTTGGTAACTGGGTCAATGGGTCGAAACTGTTGGACAGTTCTAACTTGGTAGCGCTTAGAGAGAAAAACGACACATTTGGGTTTCCACAATTAGAACAGATCCAAGAAAAAGATGGATGATCTGACAAATAATCATACATGTCATCACTCATTTTCAGGCATGAAGCGTGAAACCAACCCTGGCACTGTTCACATTCAACAGCTTTCTGTCCCCATTTGGCTGCTTTCTTACAAATTTCACAAGGGTACTTTGGTTTACGGGGGCCAGGATTTAGTTCAATATCACCTGACAGCAAAACATACACAAAGGCCATAAGTCTAGCCCTCTTCACACTCAACATTGTTCTTGGTGATTTTGACTTCAACAAATACAAAGAGTAATGGAACATGCTCACTTGGTTTTCTTGCTTGTATAATCTGTGTTGCGAAAAACTAAGGGCGGAAGATGGTGCCATCCAGTTGTCACGGAAGATATTTGATTCCAGATTTTCTCTGTTGACACCACACTCATGTTCAGCTGTGCTGCTGCTGGTTCTAATAATCAGGCTGAGAATCATTACTAGGGCTGGGATCCAGAATGACTGTAAAATCGCCATAATGCAGGTTGTCGTTGTTCATAAAAAATACTCCCAAAACAAACACTTATTTAATAACCATACAAATACTTTTATTACAAAAAATGTTTAAAAACATCCCACAAGGCATAAAATCCAAGATGGCGGTCGGCACATATGTTGGCGCGTTACTTGTTGGATGCACGAAAATTTTGATTGCACTATCACACACGTGAGGTCGGTCCGTAGAGCTGTGTTGCTTGAGCTTCCACCTCAGAGCAGACGTTGGTCCAATTTGTAGGTCAAAATTTCTCGCTAATTTCTCACACATAAGGATAATAATCCATCACAGATGGATCAGCATAGTAAAAAACACTATAATATCACCGATTAAAACGCAGATGCCTCGAAAAAAATTAAAAATTTGATAGGATTTAAACTGCAATTTGCAGAGCTAAAAAATATGCGTCCGACTGTCAAGCATGCATAGCGCCCTCCTTACAAAAGAATTAAAAGCCTTATCCTCATCTCCACCAATACTATACGAGAGCTCCAGGCTAGCTGAACATCCCTGAATAAACAAATGATTCATTCAACAACACAAAATCTTGACCGAAAGATCGTTCTGCGGATGTTCAGCAGAGACTAGATATACTGTATCTGGACACATGGAAGCAGAGCCATACACCATAAGAGTCTAACAATGAAATTAAAAAAAAAAAAACCTCCCTACACAAAATCGAGTTATTGACATAGACCACCTATTTTTAAATGTTCAATTTCAGCTTGAATTTGAAATTCCATTTCCACTTCCATCAATTCCAGTTCTAACTACAAGTACAATTGTACTAATTTGTAGGCTACATCTTAAATACCAGTGGTAAATATTACTGAGTATTTTGCAGGATGTCCAACTAAACGTGATGCTCATAATCATTGTTTAGACACAGTTTTTAACAACAAAATGATCAATTAAAGTTGACATTTGCCGTACCGTATTATGCAGGTCGCAGGCATTGTGCCCGACCTACAGAGGTGTTTACCTTGTGACTCGGGGTCGCCGGTCGCACGGTTGTTCCGCCGTGCTTGGCTCTTGTCTGACTGTCATCAGTATCGCCAGACGAAGATGTTATCCTTTTCTTCGGTTTCTGCTCAAATCTGAAACGGTCCAGTAGTGACGACATTCCTGAAGAAGAAGCCATTCTGTCGGACTCTAATCAAAGAATCGCTGATGTGAAATTTACCGCATCAAAGACGTCGTGAACGAGCTTTACATCTTGGTCTTCTTACCCCAAATCGCTTCTTTTTTTTTCCCGATGTTTCAAACGTTTACGTCTTCCGCACTGCCACCAAGATAAATAATGTTTGTCTAAAAATCAAAAAGAAAATAAAAATTGGTAGGTCTATCACTCTGGTGCATGTAATTTTGTTCATTGATTGTTAAATCGTATATGCTAAGCAAAAAAAAAAAAAAAAAAATAGATACAAGAAGAAAGAAAGCCTTGGGAAATGTCAAGGCCATGCATATGAAGTTAACTGAGGCATGTAAGTTTTCATTCTGAGAAAGATCATTATACTCTTCTCCGACTGATTTCTGAATTGACGTCGAGTAACAAACTATTTTGCAACATCTTTTCTGGTAAGAAGATTAAGGAGAAAAAAATGAAAATGCTACTTACAAAAAAATAACTGACAAAAATACTCATTGTCTATGCGACTCTTAGTAAGTAATTCTTGTTAAAGTGTCAACGACTTCTAGTTTTCTTTCTTAGTTTATTATACAATCCATGATACTTAGATAACATGAAAAACATCGGATATGTTACCTGAATACCAGGTGAAATATGCAATACAATATAATAACAAAAATGATGAAAATAATCATGTAACAATAGCTATGCTTATAATTATTATAAAATAGCTTTTCCTTACATCTTGAATAGATTTAAAGAGTCTCGTTATTTCTCAGACCTCCTGAATATGATATTGAGAATGTAACTTCCATACATACTTGTTTCGTTTTGCGTCGCTTTTGGACTGAATGAGCGCTTGTGTGTTGTTTTTTTTTTCTTTTTTTTATTGTGTGTGCAGAATACAGTCATATCAATTATAATGATGTTTCCTTTTCGGTATGGGAGGGGGTCATTTATTATTCATTAACTTTTATATTTTGGATCTGCAAGTTAGAACACCACGTTTTGTTTTTATTTTCTTTCCGTTCTTACGAGGAACAAAATAGTTTTTCTTCTGAATTAGATATCAATCTTTGCCTACGAACAAAGTCTACTGCCCGTTAAGCGATCGGGTTTGTTAAGAGGTTGCTGGATGTTGCAGTTTTGTGCCTTGCGCGTCGGAGGCCCTATCAGGTTGAAGGCAGTCATTCATGAAGGGGGCAGACGAGGAGAGCTGCTATGATCACGCCCTCTATCAGGAACGTCCTTACAGTAACCGCTGAAGCAAGATGACCCCGCATACGGTAACACTTTACCAAGATATTCAATGGGCAACCCTGGGTGGGCAACACACTTTAAAATTGTTCAAGAGAAACTGAGATTTCTGTGTGAAAGGAATTACAATGTAGTAGTAAAATTTGAATGTCACCGTAACACCTGAATGAATCATACGGACTGTTATGCTTATTATCTGCATCTGCTACTACAAATACGATCACATTATACATGAATCATTCAGCCTTGATTTTATCTGACGAAAGCTGAAGCATCAGACCCCACCCCTTCTTACTTCATTTATTGAATTATAGAATTACCATACTTTTCACGAAACGCTATATTATTGGCCACAAACAATGGATTTTAGACAAGTTTAATCAAAGATGACGTTATCATGTCACTAATTTTAGTTGCCAAGTTATCAACTGTGAAGTCTCATAAATATTTGTGTCATGTTGAAAGGTGCATGGTGGAATTTTGTGTTTATGTGGAATCAATTTGTTGTTGTTGTTGTTAATAAAGTCAACTGGTTAACCTTTATCAAAGATTAGCACGATAGATGTATAATTTGTCTGCTGTGACCCGAAACACAAACGGTAAACATTGATCGCGTGTCTACTTTGATAATAACAATGACTACATGGATTCGTTTGTTTGTACCACGTGACATTTCATCAACATTTTTCACGCTGCAATTAACTTTTTTAAATTCATTTATTTAATTAATTTATTCATTATTATTTTTTTTTCTTTTGCCTTGGAGTAAGCAGGGACGAATTTCCCAGCAAAACACATTGTGAATTCCCAGCCAAAATTGCGCTATGATCTCTAGACGTCTCGAATGAAGGAACGCCATCTTGTGGCAAGAACAGCACATGTCAACCAGCCTTCGTCACTTTACCAAGGATTTCCATGTGAAAGGATTGTGTGCAAAAGTGCTTGAGGAGGATTAGTCAGCACAGAGCATTTTTTTTCTCTGTTTCCCTCGAAGACAAGACAAAACAAAACAATACAAAACAAAAGCAGACAGAAACAATGAACTGCTTACATGAACTTTGTTTCCCCCAGTTGCTCACCCCGGAAAGACTTTATTTACCCTTTGCAGAATTGAAACACAAACCCAGCTTTTGTAGTTCTTCAAAACAGTTTTAAATGTGAGCTGGGATAGAAAAAAAAATAAAAATTTTAATCAGTATAATAAATGTTAAGCATTGTTAAACATACAAAATGTGAACAATAGATGTAATAAGCTTGTTTCGAGATTACAGAGTCTACACTTATGTTTTATTGAGAAAAATAATGATATCTCCTTATATCTTAGGCTTTATTGCGAAAATTGTATATGGTAGGATGTTTTGTAATAATATTGACCTACACATTTGCATCAAAAGTGATATCTTGAACATTTTTTAAATCACTGTTCCCAAAGGTAAACTGGACCTTTAAGCAAAATAAAGAGTGGCGCGCTCCCAGTGCGCTGCCTCTGGATCCGCCACTGCGATGATAGTAATAATAATGATATGAAGAATGAATAGAAAGAAAAAGTCATGTCAGAGTGTGAGTAACTAAACGCAACCTTGCATGTTTTTTATCAAGATGATCGTCTAAAACTCTCGTCGCGCATTGAACATGATCATGATCCCCCAGTTATAATTTACACTTGCAGACAGAGTAGATATCTAGCATGAATGAAATATGTTTGTTAATGAATAAAAGTACCTTTTACTACACAAGGCGCTGGGAAACCATACATCTCCTTGCTCAAACAACTCACTTTGCGCAATACACAAAGCAAACAAAAGGAAAACATCGTAGGCAACAAAAAAGTTGACACGGCGTGTGATTGGTCAAGATGGGGTAACGCCTTTGACACACCTCCGTGACGCTACGACGAGTAGGAGCAGTTTCCACACAGAACGTGTGTGCTCATTGACTGCATGCATCGTGCGATCTTCGCGAGCCAATGAACAGCGGGATGAACAGTTAGCCATGGTAATGCATGAGAAGGGACACGCAAAATCCCGTGAACTGGATCAACATTCAGCTTTGATCCCTCATTGAATAGAAGCATGCACTTAATTTAAAAACTGAAGGTACAAGAAAGGCAAGAAAGATTTAGTCTATAAAACCAATCAATTTAATTCATACTTTGCATTGACGATATTTGACTGGTACCTCTTCCGAAAGTAGAGGAGTGGTACTAGGAAACAAAATTGACGAAGAAAATATGAGTTCAGTCTTAGTGGGCGGGGCTTAAACTCGGCTGATCAAGGGACCTCATCATGATCACAGCGCACGCATGCATGCATGCAGTATGTACGCGCACAGTATATATATTATAGTACGAGTGGTCGTCGTGGGTCGGTCGCGTTTGGAGAGCCGAAGGTTGAACTTCATAGTTGTTCTAGTTTATCTTTGTTTGTACAATTCTCAACATTATGGACGCAGAAACCCCCCAACTTATGTGGAAACCTGATCCCAAACGGGCAACGAAAATGGATGAATTCAGAGGGATCGTAAACAGTACATACAACCTGCATCTCGGTACGTATTCTTCGACATCTTTTACAATTTGCTACCCGGGCTGCTGTACGCAGTCTCTTTCCACCTCCCTGGTCTGACCGAGCTGCAAGCTTTTCTCTGGCCTCTTCGGTCGGCTAGCCGCGTGTTTGTACGCCGTATTAGTTTGCTTGCGCTTTATAGTGTGTGGATGTTGCTTGTTGTTAGGGGCCAGTTGAAGCTGGAACCTACCTGTGAGGTTACAAATTACAATTTCGGTAACCTAAACATGAGTTTTGAATTGTATCAAGGATCCTTTCCAGTCTTTTGTGTAGATCTTAACCCATATCGGGCCAACGCACTTGTGTAAACAAACACCCCAGTGCCGTGGCCCGGCACCGTTTGCACACACACGCCGACAGGCAGACAACTCTCTAAATAATCGCTCTTCATTAACAAACAATGAATAAAACATAAACAAGTTATATATCATTTGAAAGAAGATAAAATTCCCTTTAAAATGGTATATGACATATTGCCATTCAATGCAGAGTGCAGTCATACATTGTAGTACTCAGCAGAATGCAGAAGTGAAGTACAGTAATCCAAAAGTTACGAAATTAATTTGTTTGTTTGCTTTCATTCATGGATTAAAAATAGCAAATGTTGTAATTTTACACATCCAGTACGGAAATGATATGATCAGAGTGTCAGCTTTCTAGACATTGTCACAGTCGAATCATGCAAGTGTCCAAACTTCCTCAAAAACTGCTGCAGAAAATCCAAAATCGAGCACTCCGTACAGCTGTACATAGCACCCACTGTCACTACATGGTTATTCGCATTATTCCATGGAAACACACATTTTTTCAATGATTTTTACGATATTGTTGGCGTTCCACTGACAGAACCTTCTTGAATCATCGCAGACAGGGTAGCAAAGCATTCTGGGATATGTTGTCAAAGGTTAGAAGGTGAAGGAACTTTGGAATGATGTCGTTATGTCATTTCATTCACTACGGGATATTCCGTATGTGGCCCCTGCGGCGTTCAGACGAACTACTGAATATCCCGTAGTTGGCCCTATATGGGTTAAAGCCCTCTTTCAAAAATTACCCGACTTAACAATTGCTTAAACCTAATCATAGCGATTAGCATATTGATCCATCTATGCATTTGGTTGATTTGAAGCTTCCCATTTTGTTTTTAATTTTAAATCTCGATTCTGTTCCTGTGGGAAATAGCAGAAGTGACCATTTGTAGTTAGAGGTTGAAGAGTGTTAAAAATGATATGAGATGTTAAATGTTAATATTGTTAGATTCTGCATACATGGATAGCAAGTGTTTCATGTGATATGTGTACTTATACCAAAATAATGAATTATGATGTGATTGTATTGAGCATGTACGATAATGTACATAGCATACGTTACATATTTGTAACCCCGGGGCACTACTTCACACAGTTAAAATGTGGGAGCTTTGCATTTGAGTTGTTCGCAGTTAACATACTTGATGAATAAACCCCGGGGCGCTCCTTGTGCACAGTGTAGCGTTGGGGCTGGTCGCAGTTAATGAATAATGTAAGTGAATACAGGGTTTATTTGTAATACTTGTACTTCATAAGACCACTTTCAATAAAGGCTATATGTGGAACTTTTTTCAAATTAAAACTGGAAAGTTCAACAAATGTTTGTTCAAAGCTAACACTACACACCACCACCAAGAATATTTTGTCTTGTATTCTAGTTGACCTGCCTGGGATGTATAAAGTAATATACAAACATCTATCTCCCTTTTGACCTTGAAGACAATCATAGCTTAGGACTGGACGTTAGGTTGGATGCTGTATGCACAACTTTAATAGTGCTAAGACTTGGGTAGCATCTGTTTGCCTGTGTGTGTTATTGTAACCCCCTGCACATGGTAAACAAAACACATCTAAGCCATTGGTGTGCCAAGGCAGTGGGAAAAAGCCTGTTGAAGGCGTGTGTTCAAACAGAGTTTCAGACCAGGTACATCATAGCCATAATAAGCTTTGCACAAAACTGATTCCAGTAGTAGATGACAAACCGATTGCATATGACTGACCATTATGTGTCATAATGGTCCACCAGATGAAATTAGTTAACAAAATGGCCACTAGGACTGAACTAAAGTTCAGTCATTGTGGCCATTTTGTCTACAAGAACGATTAGGTAGTTAATTTTGCTGAGTTATCATATATGCAGCCCAGTTGTGCCATGGGTATGGTTATTCCCCATTCCCCATTTGCGGCAGGCTTTGTACAGGGTGCCTATTTGTAACGGGTCATTTCATTCATTGATGAAAAGACCCAATTAGGTGTCACTTACCATAACTCTTGCCAGTAACTCATTGCTTGTTTTCTAGAGTGGGTCTAAACACACATGATGTTCATAGCTGTTGATGAATGAAAGTGCCCCTGCCAGAAGATTGATTGTAGTAGGGTACTCCAGTAGGCTGATTGATAGTCAATCTACCTATCAATATAAGCAATCAATTTCCTTGAATACTTCAGAGTAATGAGACACACACAAATAGCAGTGGCAATGCTTGTTATTGGACGGACATTGCTGTTTGAACACTTCCCCTGAGCAGCAACAGCAGACATCCCATAAGAAACAGCAGACACCCCCTAGCAGCAATCAGCATTCCCCCTTGTGAGTCTCGTGCCCCTTTCAAACTGACTTTACTAGTTGGTTAATTGTAGAACTGTCATTGAGGCTAAACTAACTTGTGCTTGGTAGGGATGATTTTCTTTCAGCCTGCCATCAAGACCAAAAAGCCAATGAAACCCTGATCAAAGCCAATCTCCGTAGCATACTGTAGGCCTATGCCATAAAGGAGCCTAATCTGAACTACTGAAACATATGGCAAGCAGAAATATTTGTGTGCTTTTATTTTTCACGCTAGCCCCAGGTTGCACGAAATGTGCAAAAATTTCAAAACTGCGAAAATTTCCACTTTTACAGTACCGGTACTCTGTGCACACACCATGTTATAGGGCAGTGGGCTTAATTTTGTGTGTTTCAACAGAAAACTATTCACACTAGGTATCCCTATTAATTGGCCTAGAACTGTTGGGT
>NW_027273395.1:0-13711 GCF_040938485.1 Diadema antillarum | reverse complement strand
ACCTTGAGCAGACTTCTCAACAAGGAGGGGCCACATCTATCTGTGCTTGATTGACCAACTTTCTCCAAGATTACTCAAGCTTGTTGTACTATGTACAGTGTAATGCTGAAGAGATCGCACCAGCATTAGCATTTCTTTTCCAGCAGCTCGAGAGCATTAACACTGACTGAAAAGGTCCGATCTGATAGGAAGTAGAATCTACGCCCTTGTAACACCTGTCCATAGGCATAAATCTGGTGATATTTGAAGAGCAGCCCTGGGAATTACTGCTCATTATTAAACATCTGTATGTTTTCCCTTGATTTACCTTAATGTTGGGCATAAAGTATACTGGGCTTACAATGTATTTGCCCCTCTGCACCCTCTTGAGACTTGCGGCAAGTGTTATTTGCACTACTATTTGCATGCGTAGGGCAGGAGCATCATGGGAATTTAGTATCTGGGTCAAAACAGTTGAATTTATGTTTCCATGACTTCTCAAGATTTGATTTGAAGGTGTTGATACTGCTGCTATTGATGACTTCAGGTGGTAGGCTGTTCCATAGGTTAACTATTCGGAGTGAGAAATTCCTTTGCCTTACATTTGAGTTTGCGTAGGGTTTTCTGAGTGTGAGTATGATATGACCTCTTGTCCTGGAATGTGTATGTTGCTGGAAGAAATCTGAGCTATGCAAATCGTCTAGGCCAATCCATTCAGGATCTTAAACGTCTGGATCATATCTGCTCTGCGTCTCCTATATGGCCTTTTTTACGATCAGTGGTGTAACTTTTGTACTCAGAGGGTCAAAATTTCAAACAAAATATTTTTTCATTATTCTGTTTGATTCCTGTTGGAAAGTATTCAAATTTTTGAAAAAATGACATTTCAGACCTTAAAGCTGAAGAGTTATTGGTGTAATTTAAGGAAAACCCTGGCACCTGAAGTAAATTTAAGCAAAATTTTGTTTTCATGCATTGCACCATAATGACAAAACTCTGTAGTCAAACTTCACCATGCAAAGTTTATATGGTTAACAACAATATATAGTTTGTGAATCAAAACTATTTGGGGGTTGAATATAAAGTGAATTTTTAAAAAATACATGAGATTTATAAATTTTTGGAAAAAAATACCAATTGACATGTAATTTTTAAGATTTTAACTATTAATTGGAGGGCAAGCCAGGTCAAACTCTATACTATAACAAGTCTTTAAGAAGGGCTACCTTCCTATGTAGGTTAAATGAAATTCCAATCATTTCTTTAAATCTTGGATTTTTCACACATGGATGTTTCGGAGGTGACAGTTAACATAATAGAATGTTTCGGAGGTGACATTAATATTAACACTCAGTTTTTCTGAGAATAAGTGACAATAACACAAAACTTCTTCTTTTTATCAATGTTTTTAATAATTATAACTTGAGAACAAGAAATTAACTCCTGTTTCAAGCAGATAAACCACACAGAACAAGTGTTTTTTACACTTCATTAATTAGCATGGGCACCGGTAGTTTGCCTTCCATTTGGACGAAGGTTGTAAGCTAAATATTGTAATCTGATAAGAAACATGGCATTCCATTTTCTACCTTAAATTAAGATGAGGGTGTGAGATCATTTTAGTAATGTTTCTTTGCTCTCAGAACATTTTATTCCACAACACCAGGGAAGAATCACTTCGTTTCGGAGGTGACATTCAATGTTAACATTGTGTTGAAACAGTAAGAATATGACGGACATAAGCTAGATATTGTAACCTGAAGAAACATGGCATTCCATTTTCTACCTTAAATTGAAATGAGGGTGTAAGATCATTTTAGTAATGTTTCTTTGCTCTCAGAACATTTTATTCCACAACACCAGGGAAGAATAACTTTGTTTCGGAGGTGACATTCAATGTTAACATTGTGTTCAAGTATTCATATAGTATGTCCCCCCCCCCCCCCAAAAAAAAAAAAAACAAATAAACAAACAAACAAACAAACAAACAAACAAACAAACAAACAAACAAACAAACTACAATTAGACTTTTGAATTGATAGCACCCAATATGATTAAATCAGCTAAAATCTACTTTGGGGTCTTAAATTATAACATCTTAGCTCTATTTTGCAGAAAGCCCCAGTCAATTTGGTTAAGTGGTCTCAAAGATATGTGGATTGTTATAAAGGATGTCAGGAGTCTGATTCTTCCAAGTTTAGCACTTGGATGCTCTTGGAACTGCATATTAATGTGTAAACACAATATACAGAACTTGGAGGGAAGGGATTCCTGACATGCTCTACAAAAATCCTCATTTCTCTTTGACCTCTGAAGCAAATTGAATGGGGTTTTCTGTAAGGTGTGGGCAATGAGTTGTAGTTTCAATCCCTCAAATTGTATTTTAGATTGATTCATTATCTTTAAAGTTATCATTGCAGAGGGTACCATGATTGTAATTTTTTGATGGGGACATAGGTTATGAATGCCAAAAGCAAAAATTCTTATTTGACTTGTATTATGTTTTTGTTTGCACATAGTATTATGAATAGATTAATTCAAGGATGTTCATGAATTCTTCATCATTCTTGATAGCCACCATACAAATGTTATAATACTGGTGAAAGGTGTTTGGTTCATATGGGATAAATTTTCTATATACCAGATTCATTTAAAGTGTTGACATTACTAAAATATATTTCATGTATCTTTCTGAATTGCTTGAAAATTACCAGCAAATCATATATATTAATCACTTTTGAGAGTAAAAAGTATAAGATAAGAAAAATCATTTATTGTTTTGGAGGTGACACAACACAGAGACAACCCAACTTCTCAGGTGTTAACTAATATATTGTGAACATTCATGTCTTTCCTCATGGCTTTAATTTTCAAATATAAGCTCTTTCTTTCAGTTCTTACTTGTTATTTTGTTTCGTTATTCTCTTTCATGATAGTGGATACCAGCTCATATTTTGTTTTAGATTGTAATTCATACTAATCTTTAGCAAGTTTTTACAGTTTGGTTAAGACAACAGTTTGTGTTTCCCAGCTGAAGAGAGCAGCATAATGCTTTTGTGTGAACTTATGAGGAAATTTTTTTTTTTGTTCAGTAATTTCACCCATCAACTTCACAGAAGGTCCCGGACACAAACTGGTCTCAAATAACCCTATAAGAGACCGAAAAAGGACAAGTTCACCTCAATAAACACGAGGGTTGAGTAAATACAGCAATATTAGTAAAACACATCAGTGAGAGTTTGAGGAAAATAAGGCAATCTGTTCCAGAGTTATGAATTTTTGAAGTTTCTGCTCAGTCAAAGCTGAATGAGAAGACTTAGAATAGCTTGTGAGTCACACGTGTACAAGGATATAGAGAAAGTATCAAGAAAATTCAACATATTTTCACTTTTCTTGCATAACAAAAGAACACTTGACTTCTCTCTTTTGGAAGGCAGGGTGAATAATATTGCCCTAACATACATCAGCAGCAAGTTGAAGAAATGTGTTTTTTTTTTTCAAAAAGTAAAGTTTTGTGAAATTCATTTATATTTTTTTTATATCGTTGTATGCATGTGACATCATACACTGTCGTAGTCGTCTCATCCAGCAGTGATTGCATAGATACTTAAAAAAAAACCATAACTTTTGAATGGATTGTCAAATTTCCCAAACTTTCAATGATGTGTTCTACTAATGTTGTTGCATTCACTCAATCCACATGTATATGAAGGTGGACTTGTCCTTTAAGAAACCATTTTCTTTTCCTTGAAATTCCAGTACTTAAAGCCAAATTCTAAGATAAAACATAATAACAAAACAAGGTAAACATGTCATCAAAGTTATATTGAGATAGAACTACAAATCTTGTATTTGGATCTTTTCCTTTCCAGTCCTGGGGACTTGTTCCTCTGTTCACTTTAGTTGTCAGATAACTTCAATAAATAATCTTAAAAAATACAATGTCATAAACAGTTGGTTCAACTTGGAAAATGTAATAACTATTGTCATATAAAAAAAAAAAAATCACACAATTTTGTTTATGATTACCACGTTGTACATGGAAAAACAACAACTAATAATTCAAGAACAAGTTGTGCACCAGCTATAGGCATGTGGCCTTTTTGTGGAGTTTGATTATTTTATGATTTTTTTTAAGATTGTGGACTAGGGCATGCATGAACTGCCACATGTATCACTTTGGTATCAAGGGAATTCTGGTGAGCTAGGTATACAAAAGTCACTTCTATTGTGATGATTTTGTATGTATTTGAGATAGTGAAAAGGAACTGAAGTCTTGCCTTTCACTATCACATAACAATATGGTGTTAACAAACAATGTCACCTCCGAAACACAAGAAAAAGCAACCTACATGGAAAGCTTTGATTGGTAAATCATCACAACTAAATTGCTTAAATTGGAAATCAAGCTTCTAAGATGAAAGCATCTATATGTTTACTTAACTAAAGCAGGAGAATTGATCTTGATTCCAATATTATATACAACAGATGTGTGTATTTTGTGCATTCTCTTTGTTAAAAAAGTGAAAAAATGTAAATTTGCCCTAAAACGTACAGTATAGTAATAAAAATAAGAGTGAGAGTGTGTTAGTTGATTTCTCCACTTTGAGACTTATGTTACTAAAATAAATGAAACCATTGGTGTACATGATATGGTTTCTCTTCAATAGAAATGAGCAAAAACTCTTGTTAACAGTGTTTTGTCACCTCCGAAACAGTAATTCTTAGTTTTTATTAAATCTTTTATTAATCTCTAGAAAATTCTCACTTCCTGTTGCCATATTACTATTTTCATCCAAAAGAGATTCCTGTCAATTGGACAGAATCAAACAAAATTGCTTTGTCTTCGAGAAATTATCAAATATAATACGCTTGTTGTTTCGGAGGTGACGGTTGTTTCGGAGGTGACAAGTGTTAACGGAAAATTGTAAATTGCTCCGAAATGAAAACAACAGGCTATATTTCTACTACCTTCCTTCAGAGATAATGTGAGGGGATATGTTACATTTTTGTAAATGTAATGTATAACTGATGTTAAGAATAAAAAAATCAAATACATAAATCTGTTGTCTCGGAGGTGACAGAAAAGTTAACGGAAAAGTTGCGTAAATTTGTAAACACTCACCAAAAAATGATAAGCTATTTGAATCAAATAATCTTTGGATTGAAGTTAAGTCAGATTGATTACTATTCTGTTTTGATGGAAATTAGCAAAGTTGAATTTTATAATTGTGAGCAAGAGCTAACTCAAAAGAGGGGTTAATTGTTAACGGAAAATGTCACCTCCGAAACATAAAGTTTGGACAATTTCAGTCTTTAAAGAAGACAAAGCAGAACCTGGTAAACATAATAGTTCTTAATGTTGGATACCTGTCTATCACCACAACAACAAAAATAATGAAAAGGAATAAACAATTTAATATGCTAGGTCTGACAAAAAAACCATGTCAGAGTGCATACACCAAAAGTGTTAGATTTCAAGCATGTAAGTGCATGCCATATCGGAAAGAAAAAGAGAGGAAAGTTCATTAAGGTACCCAAGGTAGACACTGTGGGTGGTAAGTTTATGAGAAAAAATCATGCATATCTGTCAGTGTATAAGAAAGTTATACACCAATTAGTGCCAAAACCGGGTTTTACACCACTGATTGTAAAAATGGCCATATGACAATGTTGGGAGACCCAGTTTCCTCAGTCGTTCTGTGTAGCTCAGGTTTCTCAGGCCAGGTAGCAGCTTTGTTGCTCTTCGCTGTACATTCTCCAGTTTAACATATCGAGGCGCTAAATTATGGAATAATCTATCAGATGATGTAAAGCAAAGTGTATCCTTTCTTACATTTAAACATAAGGTGGATAAATTATATACGTAGTAATTGTTTGCATAAACTGTAGCACTGTGCATTAATCGTTTTCCTTTGTTTTCTTTTTTCAGTATCATTCTCATTTTCTTTATGTAGTATGCATGATTTCCTATGATATGTTTTTGAGTGTCTGTTTGTTTGATTTTTGTATTTAATTTTTTCTTCTTTTTTTGAAAGTTTCCTATACTATGTATAAAATGTTGTATTTTGTAATTGTATGATTTTTTACTTCACGGACTCACAGAAGAACAGCCATTGGCTGAAGTGAGTGACCCGTGGTGAAATAAAATAAACTAACCCGTTTAGGACGGACTGATTTTGCTACAACACGCACTTCCCATAGACACCTGCCCGAGTATACTCGGGACTCATCCTCAACGGGTTAACAATGTCCTTCTTTAGGCATGGGAGCCAAACACTACTACAATATTCCAGGGATGGTCAAATGATTGATTTGTATAATTGTACTAAGCCTCTTCCATCCATGTTAGAAAAGGATCTCCTGATTAATCCCAGCAGTCTATTTGCCTTGGCGCATACTCTGTCGACATGACCTACTGTATAGCTCCTTTGTGGAGACAATATGAGCTCCCTCGTGGAGACGATTTGAGCTCCCTCGTGGAGACTTGTATACATATATATCTAATAATCTTGTTTATATTTCACTAAGATTTATAATGTCTGTTTTATATTAAGTGCTGTCTGGGGCAAATTTTTTGTGTAGGGCCCCATTTTTCTCTCTCTTCTTTCTTTCTATAAAACAACAACACTTGGCAGACATATAAATGCCGTGAACCAGAAGCATGAGTACTTTACATAAGGAAACAGGTCATTCTCAAACTTTCATACCTGGCATAGCATAGTGGACACGATGATTCCCATGACACCCATGCTTCTTGTTCAATGAGTCTCCTCTCTATCACAATATGGTGGTTAAAGTCCTGAAAAGGGAAGAATAAAAAGAGACTCAATCAGAAGAAAAATCTTTCAGAATGTTTGGAAAATTTAAAAGTAGAAATAGCACAGAACCTAGACAAAATAAAGAAAGAAACAGTGCATACAAACCAAAGCCAACACATTCGATTTGTCCATAGATTTATAGTGCTACAAAAACTAAATTGTATAAACTACTGCATTGTATGAAACTAAAAAAAGGATAAGGAACAAATCTGTTACTCTTCTTAGTAAATGAAAACAGCAACAACAGCACAGCATCACAACACAACTCTGTATGTTACCTGCATATCATGATGATAGCAAAGATAATTATTTCAGAATGAATCTTTCATATGACTTTTTATAAATAGAACAGAGACTACATTTTACTAAAACCCATAATTCGAGACAAAAGTGAGCATTTACACGAAGGTAGACAAGGTACAAACGTACAATGTATTCTCTCTACTCACGTGTCTGTTCAACAGCAAGCTCCACTACTGTGTGGGATATACTGCCACATGCAGTGACCTACAACTGTACTCAGTAGTACCTTGATTTTTACCCCCCTTATTATTTGTTGGAGGTCATATCTCGACAGGTGCATCTTTTGAATTTTGCCTGGTTGGTCAATATTTGAAGAGTACATGTCAACATCTTGCCGAATAATCTAACTGGGCCATCTAGGGTACTGATTCTGGCTCTCCCATTATTGATGAGATTCAATCAACAATTTGCCGCATACTCGTATAAGACTATATGACTGAATTAAAGTACATTTGGTGATCAGTCTGTTGCATGAATAATGATTTTACATCAACTGCACTGAATATCATGCCCTTTTCAACAACAAATTGGGTGAAATGGTCAACCTAGTCAATATTGAATTTTTCAGATATTCTGAAAGAGCTGTTCTTCTTTACTACATTACTCTGAAGTTGGGGATCATATAAAACAAATGTGAAAGTGTGGGGGGGTTGCAATTTTTTCTAGAACACTTTTTTTTTGGTAGAATGGTGTGATTAGGTATGTGGTACAGTCCCCTTTTCATTTCCTAAAAATCCTTTACAAGCTCTTCACTCTCATTTCTGATAGTCCCTTCATTCAGCTTGCCTTCATTGTTGTTGCTATGGTTGTTTACATCCTGTTTTTTTGTCCCATTCATTGCAGGGCTAGCATGGCTTGGTAAAGATGAAGTGCTTGAATGGACCTTACACTTTGGAGCCTCTTTTCTCAGTTCACACTTTTCCAGAGTGTGTGCTTTCTTTCCAGTATTTAGGTAGGTTTAGGAGAGTCCATGGATTTGAATTCAGAGTTAAATACATACTGGTATTTTAAAGCTTTTAAAAGTCTGTTCTTTAAGAATGTGCCCCTAACTAAAATATCCATATCTGGCAGAAGCGGATCTAAAGGGGGGTTGGGGGGTTGCAACCCCCCCCCTCCCCCCCCCCAAAAAAAAAAAAAAAAATCCGGGGACCATTTTTTTAAAAATCTTATCTTTTTTTTTAAACTTGTAATTTTATTAAATAGTGGTGTTTTAGATGCAAGAAAATGCCATTTTCACACACAGATTTTCAAAAATTCTCCCTACTGTAAGAGGGGGGACACCCCCCTCCCACACCCTCCCCCCCCCCTTTATAACAAGGAAAAGTAGAAATTACGCGGTGCGTAATATATGTCCCCGCCGGAAGTAGCATTTTGTAGCAAAATGTGCAATATAGGTAAAAAATCAAGGTCAAAGGTCAAAATTCTGTGTAAAAGTTTTGAAGCCCTCACCTAGTGCCATCACATAAAGCAAACGGAATCGAAATCGGGTTAGAAATGGCGAAGGAGTAGCATTTTATAGCCAATGTACAATACAGGTAAAAAAATCAAGGTCAAAGGTCAAAGAAGGCAAAGGTCAAAATTCTGTGTAAAGTTTTGAAGCCCTCACCTAGTGCCATCACATAAAGCAAACGGAATCGAAATCGGGTTAGAAATGGCGAAGGAGTAGCATTTTGTAGCAAAATGTACAATATAGGTCAAAAATCAAGGTCAAAGGTCAAAGAAGGCAAAGGTCAAAATTCTGTGTAGAAGTTTTGAAGCCCTCACCTAGTGCCATCACATAAAGCAAACGGAATCGAAATCGGGTTAGAAATGGCGAAGGAGTAGCATTTTGTAGCAAAATGTACAATATAGGTCAAAAATCAAGGTCAAAGGTCAAAGAAGGCAAAGGTCAAAATTCTGTGTAGAAGTTTTGAAGCCCTCACCTAGTGCCATCACATAAAGCAAACGGAATCGAAATCGGGTTAGAAATGGCGAAGGAGTAGCATTTTGTAGCAAAATGTACAATATAGGTCAAAAATCAAGGTCAAAGGTCAAAGAAGGCAAAGGTCAAAATTCTGTGTAAAGTTTTGAAGCCCTCACCTAGTGCCATCACATAAAGCAAACGGAATCGAAATCGGGTTAGAAATGGCGAAGGAGTAGCATTTTGTAGCAAAATGTACAATATAGGTCAAAAATCAAGGTCAAAGGTCAAAGAAGGCAAAGGTCAAAATTCTGTGTAAAGTTTTGAAGCCCTCACCTAGTGCCATCACATAAAGCAAACGGAATCGAAATCGGGTTAGAAATGGCGAAGGAGTAGCATTTTGTAGCAAAATGTACAATATAGGTCAAAAATCAAGGTCAAAGGTCAAAGAAGGCAAAGGTCAAAATTCTGTGTAGAAGTTTTGAAGCCCTCACCTAGTGCCATCACATAAAGCAAACGGAATCGAAATCGGGTTAGAAATGGCGAAGGAGTAGCATTTTGTAGCAAAATGTACAATATAGGTCAAAAATCAAGGTCAAAGGTCAAAGAAGGCAAAGGTCAAAATTCTGTGTAGAAGTTTTGAAGCCCTCACCTAGTGCCATCACATAAAGCAAACGGAATCGAAATCGGGTTAGAAATGGCGAAGGAGTAGCATTTTGTAGCAAAATGTACAATATAGGTCAAAAATCAAGGTCAAAGGTCAAAGAAGTCAAAGGTCAAAATTCTGTGTAGAAGTTTTGAAGCCCTCACCTAGTGCCATCATATAAAGCAAACGGAATTGAAATCGGGTTAGAAATGGCGAAGGAGTAGCATTTTGTAGCAAAATGTACAATATAGGTCAAAGGTCAAGGTCAAAGGTCACGACTGAAATTCTGTGTAGAAGTTTCAAAGCTCCCATGTAGTGCTATCATATAAAGCAAACAGAATCAAAATTGGCTCATAAATGACAGAGAAGTAGCAAATTGAAGATTTTGATCACACACGGACGCACACACGCACACACGGACACACGGACGGACGCACGGACGGACGGACACACGGACACACACACGTACAGAGCCCGTTTCATAGTCCCCTGCTCGAACTCGTTCGGCGGGGACAAAAAGCTAGATCCGCCCCTGTCTGGCGACTTTTTGTTGGTTTTGTGATGCAGGATCGCATGTGTTCCCCAACTTTCTTTATGATGGTTTTCCATCATCTATTTTACACATGTATCATATAAAATGGCTTACAACCATTTCTAATAGTGACTAATCAGGTCAGCAGATACAGTATGAACAGTATTAGTTGAGCTTGTGCTGTCATTGCTAGCAAACTTTCATCAATGTAAATTTCATGTGCATTATTGTGAAAAAATAAATAAATGAGTACTCTGCAACACTTCAGTTTGTGTTTGTACTTGAAAGGAAAGAGTGACATTTTTGTGCCAGGTAAAAAAAATCGTAGTACAGTACAGTACATCTGGCTCGTAGTCCATACAACATCGGTGGCACAAATACCAGGGTTTTAGCAGCACCATGTCATGAATATCAGAGGTATACTGGTAAATACACAGAGAAAATAAAACATTTTTATAGATATCAGGCAAAACATTTCATTTGCTTGCTGGTACCTTTACTAGCAGGCATTAATGCCTTTGACATATTTCCCTCTCACACTTGCACATCTGACATTCTAACTTCGCCTGGCATATACTCTGTACAGTATATAGTCAAACCTGTCTATAGCAGCAACCCAATTAGGGAAACAAAAAGAGTGGCCATTTTTGACAGGTGGCCGCTATACAGTAGATAGGTTATCCAACTTTGTATGCATTGTCTACAATAATAACATGTACATGTATCATCATTGTATACATCTGTAAGTACTTGCATGTGTATACATACGTATGCACAATGCATTGGACAATGCTGGTGTTTATCATTGGTCGCACAGTCCCATGTGTACAGTCGTGAAGAAAGCTGAACACTAGTGCATTATTATGACTGAATGAGTGATGAATCAGGGAGGTGGACCTCCCTGGATGAATGCAGCGGTTGCGATCCCTGAACATTGCGTGTGAATTACTGCTATTGACCGATTCGGGTTCGTTGAGGGTAGCAGACAATTTGTGGTACTGGGCGCAGCCACTCGGTGTCCCAGCCAACCCCCCCTTCCTCTCCCCCACCCCACGGGCAACATGTTTATCGCGCACTTGTAACAAAGGTTCACGCACTAAGCAAGCATTCGCGCACTCAGTACAACACGCCCATTGGCTAAAACAACCATACATTGTACATCAGTTTTTCATTCCGTGTGCGGAAGGGGGTGGGGAGTGGGAAGGGGGGGTCGGCTGAGACACTGCATAATGGCACTGCCCATGCCAAAAATACACATAGCGCATCACAGAATCGGTCAATAGACAGGTTAAAGTCTACCACGGGAAACAAAATTTGTGGCCGCTGGCTGCATTAGACAGGTGGCTGTTATATACAGGGTCTTTAACAGGGCTTTTCTCTCAGGGGGATTTTTCAGCGGCCGCTATAGACAGGTGGACGCTGGGGCAGGTTTGACTGAATTCACCTTGACATTTTTACAAAACATACTTACACCAAACCAAATACTGCAAAGTATCAAAGGTTCCCTTATGTACAGACACAAAGCAATACGCCTCATAAAGAAAGCAAGCAAAAAAAAAAAACAAAAAAAAAAGAGAGGGGGAGCATCAACAATCATAAAGTGAATGAATACAAAGCTGAAGGGCCTGTACACGTAAACGCAGATCGAGAAATGTGATATATACTATTTGTACCTCTTAGTGTCATCATCTGTTTGGTAATCATTATATGAATGACGCGCCTTAAAAACAACAACAACAAGAGTCTGACTATTGTTTCTTTTCTGTCCCTTGTGTCTCACTCCTTAATCCAGGTGATAGCCTAGTGTTGTTAGGCATTGCATGTTAAATTGTTTGCTGGCATAACAACGATTAATATTAGGGGTCGCTCACACAGCCCAAAAGTCGCGTAAATGCATGAATCACGGAAGAAATTTGGTTGTGCGTGCTTGTCCGTTGAGCATTTTCGCTGATTTACACAATGAAAATCACCGATGAATTGCACAAGAACAACGGAAAGATCACGCAAAAATCACTTACATGTACAAACTACGCACTTTCAGCGCATAGGCACGCAATGGCCCCAAACAGGGCGAATACTATGTACGTGGTTGTGCGCGATGACTGAGGTCCACTGAAGACCACGCATAATCTGCGCATTATCACTAAAGAACTGAGTATGAATCGCACATGAACGCGATAGCCGCAACATCTTCGCGAACGATCACTGATTCCCCGCATACATTCCTTGTATTTTGCGCACTGTCTGCGTAAGAACTACGCAAATTATGCAAAAATTACGTAAAACAGGGCAATAGCTGGTACTGTGTAAACTCTGATGGGAAGCCGATTTTTGAGCTGCTCAAAACCTAGAATCGCGTAAAGCGCTGATCCAGCGCACATCGGCAGACAACTACGAAGGTTCCACGTCAGACAAACTCATGAAAGGCTCAAATTTCTTGCATGATTCATGTGTTTACGCGACTTTTCGGCTGTGTGACCAGGCCGTGCATGATTGTGTGCTAAATCAAATGGATGACATTCCAATTCATTAATTAATAGATGATCTGCATGTGACTGCATGACTTCGAAGTACATGTATCAAAACTTTGATAAACACTGGCACTTTTATACAATGACTCCTATTGCATATACTGCTAGCATACAGTCTGTAGGTTTCATTTGTTTGTTTGTTTTCAGAATTAGTATTCCTGAAGATTAATCTAGATTTATATATGACTATACTCTGCAAAGAGGACTGATTTCAAAAAAGAAGACCTATCACATATATCATTTCCTGTAAGTACCGGTACTTGAACATTTTGTATGCAATCACAACTTGTGGAAAAATGAGCAAAGAAAATGGGATTCCATCAGGATTCGAACCCAAGACCTCTGGATTGCTAGCCCGGTGCTCTACTGACTGAGCTATAGAAAGCCCTATAGTATACCAGTATTCGTCCTCAATGCTTGAATGGTCAGAAGCTATAATACCAGTGTGATTGTGTGTGACACACACGCACACACTTACAACACATTGTAAACCTGACATAAACCCTAAGGATAATTCAACTTGGGGATAAATGCGAAGGATCATCGAAGTGATGCAGCTTTTTGAGTATGTTTACAACAAATTGAAATGCAAACAGAAGAAAACTGACCAGAAATGAATATGATTTAGTGGAAAAACTATGCACAATATTGTATACCTCCGTATGTATCTAAAGACATAGTTGTTGCACAGCAATTAACTTAGAAATACTTTCACCAAACAAAAAGAAAATGTCATCAATTGTTAAATACGGTACCAGTCACATCCAAAATTTGGTGGTGGCAATCTTTAATTTTAAAAAAATTGTCTACAACTTGCCCAAATCCGGGATTTGGGTTAGCTGATGAAGTCCAAATGTGTACAAAACCTATTCAAGCCACTTGCTATTCTCTCTAATAGAGCTCTCATAATACTACGTACGGTACCTGTAGTAACTGGGACCAGCCTGAACTTGAAGTGGATATACAGTAACTGTGTACAAGGATTAGCGCCCAAGAGTT
>NW_027273394.1:0-14375 GCF_040938485.1 Diadema antillarum | reverse complement strand
TAAAGTGCATTTCTAATTTACATTTTTGAACAGTTCAAACAATTCCCATCAAAATGATATATAATTTGTGCTGATAATTTCATTTTGAAAAATTGACCCTCTGGTTGACAAATTTATGGAATTGCCCATCTGAAAGATGAAATTCCAGAAAAGGGCACTTTCACTATCTAAAAACCAGTGGATGAAATTTGAAATAAATGCTACCATTCATTCAGTTGAAGATCATTGAATGTCTGTGAATTACAGTTTTGCTGTAAAGCAATGCTTTTAAGCCATCATGAAATAAGACTATCGTAGAAAAAGACTTGGTAAAATACTTCTCCCTAGGGTTCACATGAGAGGAATGTGTGAGGCAAACATAGGATTGTTATTTTTAGCCAGCCAGATTTGTTCTGTTTTGTTTTTAGAATCTCACTAAGGATATTGAAATGACGGTTTCTGAAGAAGGCAGTGTTATCAATACTATGGTATACCATGAGATGAGTTAGCCTTTTGCCAAGGCCCTCTCACTGTATGGTGGTGAAGGTGGTGAGCGAAGGGGGGGGGGGGAACAAAGCGACCTCAGCTGAGTTGGACAGCACGAGAGCCTATTGAGAGCTGATTCGCATCGTGATGTTATCCCTTTGAGTTACCGATTTTTTGCTCCCTGAATCGGGGAGCAAAAATCGACCAATTTGTATATGTCTGTCTGCCCGAGCCCAATTTGCATACAGCGAATGCGTGCCACAGACCTCCATGGGTGTTCAGTGATGCATGCAAACAGGTCGGACAAGCCAAGACGGAGGATGTGGGGAGCGCGCCATCCCAATGGTTGACCTGAACCCGTTAATATGACTACTCAGTAGGGTTCATGTGTCATGAATAATGTTACATGTATGTGAAGCAGATCTCAAAAGGCCCTCGTGCTGTTGTGCTCAGCTGGGCTCGCTTTGTTCACCCATTCTAGCCATCATACAGCGAGAAGGCCTTGACAGAAGGCGAGGCCTGAGTAGGAACAGTTGACCTAAAGCCATTCTATTTCTTTGAAAATAACAACAACAAAAACAACCCCCCCCCCCAAAAAAAAAAGATAGGCCCTCTGCTTTCCCTCCCTTCTCCCCATTCCCCCCCCCCCCCCACCCGCCAAAGTCTTTGAATCACCATGTGCCTCCCTAAGTTCACATCTGACTCACTCGGGGCAGCTACAACGACAAACTCGCAGTCTGATGCGCCACATTTATAATTTCCATGCCTGTTGCGATCCAGCAGGGCAGACAATGGAAAATATTACAAATGACATGCAGCTACTATAATTGATTGAATGCACAGACCAGTTTTAGGAGGAAAGAGGGAACTTACAGATTTAAAAAAAAACATATTTTTTTCTTTTTTTTTCGCGGGCATTTGTCAAGGGCTGTTTATAATTGACAGTTGCATTTTCAAGGTTATTGTGCAACATGTAGTTTTAGTGAGTAATCAGGTATGGAGTATGACAGTGGCCTTTATTTGAGAGTGAGCAGCAAGCCGTGATCACAGTCCATATCATGTGGTATTTATTCAGTTGTTCACCTTTGGATGGCTCCTGCTTTGGTTGGCAGTCTTGTGTCGACGGCCAACTGTACAATGGCAGTTTAACTTTGATACCAGAAAAGGGAATTTTCTCTGCTAAATTTTGACAATTAAATTAGAAGTATGAAAGTGTGTTAGCATTATTATCTTGTGCAAAGGGGGTGGGGTGGGATGGAAGCTTTGTTACCTTTGTTTCCATCTGGAAGAGAGCTATAAGTACATTGTATTTTATTATTATAAGCAGTATTTGGGGTTTAAAACTGAAAACAGCTTTTTAAATTCAGAATTGCAATAATAGAATTATGAGTCAAATCTCATTTTGGTCATGAGGATTCCATGCTTCAGTACATGCTGAAGGTTGTTAGAATCAGCTTGTCAGTCATATTTTCCTGCTTGTGTGGAATGGGTAACGGAAATAAGTGATGCTCTCTCTTCCGTGTAAGTGGCTCAAGATTGAGTTTATTGAAGGATATTTTAGTTTTGTTTTACCATGATACAACTTTAGACCACAGCACATACAAGAGTGTACATTTTGTACGTGTAGTAATAAGCACTGAACAGACAGTAAGGAAGGCTATAATAAAGACATACTGTAGTAAAGTTACTGTGAATTTTACAGCTTGTGAAGTATGTTTGTTAAAGACACAAAGTGTCTCTCAGTCATTCCCAGCTGACGTATATCCGGGAGACGGACAGGATATTTCACGATTTTTCTACGTAATCGTAATGGGGCAGAGAATGTGGAAATGGTTAATTAATCGCCTGCCAGAATCTCTCATGTAGTATTGTAGCCTTGTGTTTCAGAACTTTGGCCACTGTCCAGGGCAAAGCCTGTGGTGATGGGCCGATTCTGATGTCAGGCAATGACCTCTGGTGAATTTGTCTGTCTCTTACTTCAAGCTGAGTAAGAGACCGACAAATTTCTCAGTCACCTCTCATTTTTAAAGGAAAAAAGGGCAAGAGTGTGAATTAAATTTCATGTGTTCCCAATGCAGTGTTTCATTGCTTCAGTCAGCATGTGATTGTGATTCATTCCATTTATAAAACAATTGGTGATATTCCTTTCGATCTGGTGAGCTCATTAAAATCACTATTGGCTTGAGAAACAATGCCTTACACAGTTACATTGCAATTTTTAGTAGTCTTATTTGTTGAAACTAAAACTTACATAAAAAACACAATGGGAGGTAACTGTCTTTTTATTCCATTGAAATATTATAATTGAAAACTATAATTCTTTTGATTGCATATACTCTAACTTTCCTCAAATCCCACTTTAAATCATTATATTGCATCATTTTTACAAAATAATGCTCTGATCCCTTGTGTACAGAAAGTTTTACACAGAGGGATTACATCCTTAGCTGTAATTTTTTTGCCTGATTGTGTATCATACAGTAGTATTCTCATAAGGTATTTTACCTGTTAGCTGTATTCCTCAGTAAATTTTGTGAGATGTGAGTGATTGATAACCTGAATTGGTCTTTCATGTCTAATGTACAAAGTTATACAATGTCCAATAGGAGAGCGAGGGGAACAAAAAACATACATTTGTAACAATCAAAACAAAGTTTGTTTCACAACAATGCATTATATTGACATATAAGATCTCCCTCCAAATCCAAACAACTTAGAAGCAGCACAAAATTTGCAAATAAAGTGGTTCGTTGATGAAAGCAGGTACAGCAATAAAAGTACAGTTCATCTTTCTATGCCAATGTACAGTGTGCAGTGCATGTTATGCTTTAATGTTATATAATGTTTTTACATTGTTGCTTTTTTTGGGGGGGGGGGGAAGGATGGTCATGGTGGGTGGGATAGGATTGACTTGATATATTAAATTGAAGGTGAAAAGTAGGTTAGTATCGAGTGTCTCAAATATAGTTTCCTCCTTGCTAACCAGTCTCATAGTTGATGCCCATCATAGTGTCACCCAAAGGAAGTTCAGTGGCAAAGTGACTAAGACCTGTATCATACTGGTTGTGTCAGAGGATAGAATAAAATGAACAATTCATGGGTATTTTTTTTTTGCTGTTTTTTTTGTTGCTTTTTTAAAGGCCATGTGTATAATAATGTGCAAAAAGGGAGGATTAAGATTCAGAATTCATTTTCTCTTCTTGTTAATAGCTATCCAAATTGCATTAAGCAACAGAATACACAATTTTCATGTCATTTTGATACCACAGTTGAAATCACCAATGTGGTCTCATAAGTTCTAAAACTGCAAATGAAGAAGGTGAGGAAGTGTTCAGTGTAGACCAGTGATGTGCACAGTTTGCCCAGTGTACCGTGTGACAGATTTGGAGCCCATTATTCTCTGGTTCAAATTGAGTCGTGAGCAGACATCAGATATGACCACTTGACCTCTTATGACCTTTCTAGATCATTTAGTTAATCCGACTATGCATAGGCCTCCTGAAGTTTCATTATACAGTACTTGTACATGTAGCCTCCTGTTCCCAGGCTGCTTCCATTGATACACATTTGATACAGTCCTGCCTCAACAGAGCACCTGATGATGGGTTTGTGGGTCAGATGAAGAGTGAAAAATTGGGGCCAAGTTAAAGCACATGCAGAGAAGCTCTTCATGCCATTTGAGTTACAAGTTACAATCAATATTAGAGTAAATTGAAATCCAACAAAGCATCTTGGTAGTTTGTTTTTTTTTTCAAATTTGTATCGCAAGTCATGAAGTTGTGTCATTACAGCCAAATCATTTGTTTCATGTACTCCTTGTATCAGTGATTTTGTAGCAACCACTTTAAAGATTTAAAGGACAAGTTCACCTTCATAAACATGAGGATTGAGAGAATGCAGCAATATTAGTAGAACACATCTGTGAAAGTTTGAGGAAAATTGGACAATCGATGCAAAAGTTATGAATTTTTAAAATTTTTGTGTTGGAACTGCTGGATGAGGAGACTACTAAGGCTCATGATGTCATATGAGTACAACAGTATAAAGAAAATGTAAAGAAACTTCAACATATTTTCACTTTTTTTGCATAATAAAAAGCACTTGACTTGCCTCTTTCTGAAGGCAATGGGAATAATATTACCCATAACATGTACAATGTATGTCAGTAACAAGTCAAGGGAATGTGTACTTTTTTCAAAAGATGAAATTTTGTGAAATTCTCTTTATATTTTCCTTATATTGTTGTACAATTATGCATGTGACATCATACACAGCAGTTTTAGTCTTCTCATCCAGTGGTGACTGCACAAATACTTCAAAAATTCATAACTTTCGAACAGATTGTCCGATTTTCCTCAAACTTCCAATGATGTGTTCTACTAGTATTGCTACATTCTCTCAATCTTTATGTTAATGAAGGTGAACTTGTCCTTTAAATCAGATATTAAAAAAAAGTAATTGTATCACAGTCTCTCAAGCCCCCCCCCCATGACCGAAAAGAAAAATCTCAAATTTCCTTTATGATTAAATGAAACAGAAAAAGAAAACAATATCCTTTACATCAAATCTTTAAAATTAATTTCTTTTTTTTTCTTTTTTCTTTTTGCAGTGACCTACAGTGTAGTAGTGATGACCTTTAGGCAGGTGGATTTTAGTTGCTATCTAACTCATCAATCAAAACCTACATGTACTTTCTGTGATATTTATGTGCACAAACTAATGTTGGAGTTTTGAGTTGATGACATCATCACTTCAGCAAATTTGCATATTATAGTTGTGTCAAAATTTAGACTTTTATAACTCTCTTTCATATCTAAATCTGATGGAATTGCTGCCATTCTTTTCATCTGATTTGACAGCTGGACACAGCATGGAATTGTAATTACAGGTACAACTGTATACTGGTCAGTAAAATTCCAGGGCAAACTTTACAGGATGCTGTAAGTAATTACAGTTGAAAAATGATTTGTGGATTAATGCAATAATTTCTGTTATATACTTGTGTGTCATTGTCATCAGTAAACGTGAAATGTGGTACAACATACAACAAAATATCTCACCTCTAGAATGAGATGCTCATGAATGCATAAAATTGCTCTAGCAGGTAAAGTTTACCTACGGTGTACCCATAAAATATGGATCTGAGAGGTATTCATCTGTGAAAGGGTCTGAGGAAGACTGCATGCCTGTGTAAACCCTGGCAACCGAATGTGTGTGTTTGGGAATATTTGCTGTTCATTGTTGACTTTTCATTACCATCGGCAATTTTTGATTGATGATTCATTATTAAGCCTGTAGACTGTAAAAGGGGTAGGAAATATTTCATCTTGACATGCCAGTCAAAACATTTGTTTTGTTTTTTCATGCATCCGAAATGTCGTCATGTGTTCGGCACGTGCCATGAATTACTTTGCTAGAACTTGGTAGCTGCACCCAAAATTACATGTAGAGGACATGTGACACAAGTATATTGTACATATTGTGGGGACACAGAGCCACAATTACCCATTTCACACTGAAAAAAAAAAAATGTTCTTGATGCTTGTAGCCATTCCATTTAATAGTAGAAGACTATTTCTACAATTGTAGCTTGCATCTTAAAGGCATAATTTATACCATTTGCACATGAAACAAAAACCCAGCATTAGTGCTTTAAAATAGTTCTAGAATGTGAGTTAGGGATAGAAACAACCACTGTAAAAATTTGAATCCTTATAATTGATGTTATACAAATAATACCCAGGTGAGAGTGCGTTAGTGGAGATGTAGCGCACTCGAGGGTATTTACAATTGTGAAACATGCACGAGGCGAAGCCGAGTGCATGTTGCACTACATTGTAAATACCGAGAGTGAGCTGCATCTCCACTAACGTCACGAGCTTAAACCTGTGTATTATTTGATTTAAATAGAATGGGTCGAAAACTAACAGAATTTTTCATGTACCTTTGTGCCAGTCAGCTACATGTAGCACTCGCTCAAAAGTCAAGATGTCCGAAGATGTTCGTCCCAAACATTTACGCACGTCGCACTCGGAAATCCTGCACATATAAGTACGTATAAGAGTATACGTACGCCATCGCCACATGTTATGCACAAGAAAGGCCGGCTGGCAGCCCGAACTAGAAGTTGTTTACAGGATTGACAGCGCGTATAGTAGCGCGCGACGCACTTGTAACAACTGTGCATGTTAGTAAGAAAATCATGAGCGCACACGTGACTTATTTCAGCGCTTCCAATTGGCTACATTCTTGAACCCATTTTATAATACATATTGTTAAATACTCAAAATGTGAACAATAGGTATAATAAAAATGTTTCCAGACTAAACCGTCTACAGTTATGGTTCATTGAGAAAAATACTGATATCTCCTTATATTTTAGGCTTTATTGCAAAATTTTATACGGTAGGATTTTTTGTGTACAACAGACCTATACTTATGCATCAAATGTGATAACTTGAAAATTGTTCAAATCACTGCTCCCAAAGGTAAACAGGACCTTTAAAGGTTTCCTTTAAATATTGTACTGCTATTATTAAATGCTGATATATTATGTAGGCCCTATATGATGAGCTTCACACTATGTTGCAAAGGGATGAATCAAGAGACACAGTACAGGAAAGGAGGATCTGTAGTAAATATCCACGTGAGTTTATAAACTAAGATTTCACACCTACCTCTTTATCCAACACATTATTTATACACAAAGATTATTACATCATAAGTTAAACAAATGGAAAAACGGATTGAAACAAATGTATTTTCAAGTGAACCTCCAAGGAGCCTACATATTAGTGACAGACTGCTTTGAGTATCATGAGGTAGGCTGTTCTATAGATAGGGAACAATGGCACAAAAGCTCTTTTAATACAGCATTTTTGTTATATACTACCAGTATACATGTAGTAGTTTCATGGGAGTGTTGTAGCTCCATATGATCATAATGGTCATTAATTATTGTTGCATGCGTTTTACTCAATTGTTCATTAGGTCCTTGAAAACAGTAAAAGTGATTATCAATATGCCGTCGAAAACAGCATAAACAAAATCTAACCTTTACATGAAACACCAGTATTGTCACGATTTTACTTTTAACGAAAGCATTTGTTGCTCTGTCAAATATCTTAAACCGTAATAAGTCAGAACACTTCGGGTGCACATAGGATAGATCTACAAGGCTCGTGGCCATTCCTCGTATACCTTTTCCAAGATTGTCCGGACGGTGAAATCAGACAACGGGATCAAGGCGATACCAATAACTGTCATGGTAGTGCCCACTACCGTCCATGACACCAGCTTCTTTGTTGACACTGCCATAGTCCTCCGTAGGTAGGGCCTGGATCATGCGATGCATAGACTGACAAAAACTACCTTATGTTGTTTATTTGAGGGTAGTATCAGTACATTGGCGATGTCCGACAGTTTGTAACTTGGCAGTGTTACACGTAGCAAGTAGATACAGCGTTCATTATATTGCGACGTGATATCAACGATAGAATGAATGCAGATTATTTTGGGGAAAAAACACACCAAACAATGGTGCTCTACAACAATGTTTCCGAAGGTGCTAGCGATTTAGACTCCAGTACAGAAAACAAACACTTGTCTCTGCTATGCCACCCATAATCAGAACACTGCCAGTTTCAGCACATGATTACTTAATTGTAGTATACGGTTGTGTAGGTTGATATCTGAGAAGACGAATTTTGGTCCTTGTCCGTATGCAAGTTAACTGCTCAGAAGCTTTCGTTGCCGACTCGTTGTTGTCATTACTGATGTCACGCACTGAAGTCATAACCAACTCACTTCCTACATGAACATTTCTTCACACTGCACGTGCCAGCAAACAAATCTAAAAATCGAACTCCAAATCGAGTGTCTCTGATGATACACTCAGTCAAATCATCGAGGCATACCTGTCCATATCAGTTTTCTTTGTGTTATTATTTACTCTATCCTGCTTCGGTAATCACAAATTCTGATAGTCACAGGAGAGAATGACAGGCGTTAACCATCTCGCACACAGAAGTAAATCACTCTGCACTGTACGGTAAATCATGATGAATTCCTTCAAGTCTAGGCCTACTCTGCAGGTTAGTGGTCCATCAGGCATGACACAACAGCACTGGTCAAAGCTTGACCCATGTTTCCGACACTGTAGCGAGGTGAAATGACAAGATATGTAAGAGACGGTGGACAATCTCCTTCCCCCTTTGAGCCTCTGCTTTTCGCTCTCCTTACTGTCCCAGAACTTCACAAGGGGGGGGGGGATCTCTGCATCCCAGCGTCATGCATGTCTCCCTTATTTATCAACGAACTTCAAGAATCTCCTTAGACTGATATCAATCAAGGCCACTTTTGAGTGCTCAGCAATTTGTGAGCACAGATAAGCAAACTTGCAATTGAGTTAATGACGCGATAACCATCGTGTAGTGTTGATCATCTTTAAGGAAAATCGTCCTTGTCCACCGGTACTATCAAATCTACGATAAGTTGATTGTCTTGTTTATGGGTCAAGCGAAAGGGGTGGGGTTGAATGTAACGGTATGTTGATAATGATAGCGATAATGATAATGATGATTTGTAATTTGCCATATTGCATACTCACTCGAAAAGAAGCCGGATAGAAGAGACATCTACAAACTGCGACAAGATGATAAAAATATTGATAATAGCAATGATAATTACTGCGATGGCAATCATAACGATCATACGATTGTTGATACTTATAATGACAAAACGTTTATTTATATAAATTACAGCACCTTGATGTGACACTCCTTGGTCATTTAATCATTCTCCAGTTTTGACACTTCAACACCTGTACATTTTCGCTTTCATAACCTCTGAATAACATGAGTGAATTGTCAAACACGATGCAACCAACTATCAATGTTCCTGTGTCTTGATTTACAAAGTGGATGTTATGTTGCGCAAGTGCATAGTTTTAATTACAAAAGAGACACATTTTAACGGGACAAAGTGTAACCCATCATTTAGCTGTTTGTTGATTGCAATACATATAAAGTCCTGTGCTGTTACCCTAATTAAACTATCAGACACTGCCAACAATAGATTGATTGTTAGTACTTGATCAACTGTAATCAAATAGATACAAAGTCCATTTCGATACTCTACCTGTATCTCCCACAAATTCAAGTTACATATATGCGGATTCTGTGTCGTCACGAAACGCACTTAAAGTAGGGGTCTTTGATGTCAATATTCACAGGCGTCTTGTGTTTCGCACATCACATCACACAATTCTACTTCTATTTTGATACTGACAGTTACTTAACTCTGATAATCGAACTCAATTCTGTCACTCGAAATCTCTTCAATTTCCACAGCCTTATACATGGGGGGGGGGGCGGGAGATAATCATATTAGTGGCAATTTCTAAAACTTCTAAGGGAATATAAAAATGGCCTAATCGTGAGATTGTGGAGGAAATACCAGTATGTCTCTTCATTTTCAAATTATCGTTGGAAGCGAATCTTTACTCAACATTCATACCTGCCACTTTGTCTATATTCCAGTCTTTGGGGCTCTGTTATGTCATTTAATGTATTTGCAATTGGCTTGATAGTAGTAGTAACTCTGCCTTGATGCAGGCCTACCTGCTTTCTGTCATACATAATCCAAAGTCATCGAAAGAGGGAAAATTGACTAGAAAAAAAATGTACCTTGGTTGTTCTTTCTAAAGTTGACGTTATGCGGATCGTTGCAATCAACATCTCAATAGTTCGAACAATGCAATTGACAATAGTATAGCACTGTAGTGTATCACTTTGAGTGCATAAAATAATCTCACCGCTTTTGAAAGGGATGTGGAGAACATTATGACGTCACAAACGAAACGCAGTCACCACAAAGGTATGCCATCTCATCTCTTGGATTTCGCGCACGCTAGTAGGCTCCTGCATTCGATCGATTGGTCGAAAGGGATGTGGAGAACATTATGACATCATAAACGAGACACAGTCACCACAATGGTACGCACATCTCATCTCTCGGCCCTCGCGCGCAAGCGAGTAGGCTGCCGCATTTGATTGGTCGAAAGGGATGTGGAGAAATTATGACATCACAAATGAAACAAATTCATCACAATGGTATGCGCATCTCATCTCTTGGCCCTCGCGAGCACGCGAGTAGGCTCCTGCATCTGATTGGTCGAAAGTTTACGCAGCCTCTTTGTGTGTGTGCGTGTGTGTATGTGCGTCTCGTTCATACCTATGACCTACATTACGTTACCATAGTACCATGGAGACCAAATCTTACCGTGCCTTTATATACGGTGTTGTTCTATTTCTCTTTGGCATATTATTCTTGCTTTCCTGTGTGGCTTTTCTCTGAGAGGTCTATTTCGGATTTCGCTACGGAATTTGATTTCTTGCGATTATTCTGAATATTCTCGGCAGGTAAGAAAGTCAATATCTGTTACACGTATCGAATGTAGTTGAGTATAGAAATACCAAACAGTACAAAATGTGAAGTTTGTCACAAGATCAACATAGTAGGACCTAAATGGTATATAGACACATAAACGAGGCAGATTATGTCTATCTCTGAAACAGAGCTTCCTTGGGATTCTATTTGCGATACTCTGCTTTGAAATTTAAATGAATAGGATGACTTATCTATGACAAGGAATAACTGCCAAACCTGTATCAGAAATCATAATTATGGCATTCAATTTGGTAGACCTGATGTGTATGCACACATTGACTGTCATCATTAGTCACCACTGTCACCATTTCCTATATAAAAAGGTTCAGCAGTTACTATGAAAATAAGCAGTGTTAAAATCTGTAGTCAATACAGGAATCAAGAATGATGATATTTACAACAATTACAATGAATATAAGACTTGAGGTGAAAATGGCGACATGCGGGCAACACAATAGCGATAATCACAATGATAAATGACCTCATTAAAGTGACTAGAGTAAGATCAGTAAGGAGAATTGTACGGCATGAAGTGTGACAGATATTACACAGTAACATTTCCTTTCTCTTATCCGAAAAGTGATATTGACCGCAGCCAAATATGGAAATTAGTCGAGATGACGATGTCATGATCCCCTTAAAAGTCTCCCAGATCCATTCATTCACAGACCCATAATAACAATATTTTGGTTCGAAAATTAGCAACTGGAATGTATAAACCTTGAAGCCATCAGTGCTATCATACTTCATGTTTGTATTACGCATGCATCCTTTTGATGGAAATGTTTTTTTGTTCTTATCTATTTGATTCCAAAGGGGGATAATGAGTACAAGTTTGTGCACAGGTCAATAGGAGAAATGAAAAGCGATGCATGTCATCCGAAGTTCATCTTATTTTCGTACGTACGTGATGTATGTGCACTGCTTTATAGGAATGGGATTATGAAACTTGATAATCTCCGTTCTATTTTGATAAGGCTTGTTTTAATATTCTGTTTGGTTGGTTTTCCTGGGGTTTTTTAAACAAATTAGACAACTTGGATTAATTCTGCTTTTGAGAAGATAGGAATGAAAGTGATGCAAATGCTTGGGTAAAATCATGCCAACATTACACTTCACGTTCATCTCAGTGAAATTTGTCTCCTTTTGTTACTTGCGCTTATTGTCGATGCGTAGATTTATCGTCCCACAAGCAACGATTGGGCCTTTTTTCTTCTTTTTCTTTGAAGGTTACATCGTCTTTAAGCATCACAACAACTAGTTGTTCCAGTTATCATGTGGATATAAACTCGTGGTTTATTTCCTTACACTATGTTACTATCTACAGAATGATCACCGTCATATTTGGACTCTGCTGTTTGCACAAGCTGATCAGGTGGATATCCGCCGACTCTCACGTCGACAGTCCGGATGATCACAGTGCAGCACATCTTTCGGATAACCGAATCCATCCCTCTGAGTCCTCCTGTAACGAGGTAAACGGATTTCTCCATTCTTTTCTGTATTTGTTTCAGATACACTGACTCTTGATTAGTAAACGTCATGAAAATCATGTGGTCTGACACATATTATGATTGACTCCATCCATATTACGTACACACACATGAACCAATTTCGGAATCTGTTGATATGTAGTATAGGGGTTTATAGAAAAATACTACTTTCATGCAAACGGTGGAGTCAATGATATGTAATGATTTTCATGAAGTTTACCCACTAAAAGTCTAGGTGGCCGAGTGGTCGAAGGCGTTGGCGTTCCATGCCAAAAGATCCGGGCTCGATTCCCGACGGAGACCAACAATTTTTCAACTCACGCTCTTTTTTTCCAAAAGGAGGAACATTAACAGGAATAATAATTCCGAGCTACGCACATTTTTTTTCTTTCGTCATATCTCACATATATATATCCCACAACGATTCAATCATTCCGTAACACTGACCAATCACACAATTACACCGATTTAATACATATATGCACTTTATGCGTTTTCACATCAGCCCGATAAAAATCCAAGCTCGAGACATTTTTCGAGATCGTAAATTAGCGCGCTATTTCATTTCTTATTCACATCAGCCCGAAGAGAATTAGCCCGAAATTTTTTTCGAGCTAATTCGACAGCTGAGCATGCGCAAACAGTGTCGGGTATACCAGTAGAGCGCGCGCTTTCAAGTTTCAAGTTTCAAGTTTCAAGTTTATTTCTCCACATCTCATAAAAAAGAAAGAAAATGAAATCAATGTGATTTCATACAGCATAACAACATATATACATACAGAAAAAAACAATCATTAGGAAAATAATGCAACATAAAAATCAAAATTTGTGACTCGGGTTAAGTGACGAGTGTGGAGGGGAACAGCAATAGGCCATTGACCTTTCGAGGCTGAACCCCAAAGGCAAGATGAAAACAATGAGTCATTTAAAATATCATAATTACCAGTTATCAATCAAGGCGTTACAGAATAGTTAACAACGAGCACATAGTACAATAACAAGGACTAAATGCACTTACAGGGGACAAGCACAGAGTACAACAACAGGGACTAAGTGCACTAACGGGACAAAGTACTTACAAAACAAAACAGTATACAAAAACAGGACATTATGAGCATATAGCCATCTGGGACTACAAATTTATATAATAATTTGAAATAAGCTGTAACTTATATTTTATTCTGAATGATGCTAATGATGGACTTTGTTTTAAATCAATGCTTAAACTGTTCCACAATTTTGGACCCAAAAATCTTATACTGCTTCTTGATATCTTATATCGATAAAATGGAACATACATATTGCTCGAATTTCGAGTTTCATAAAAATTTATAGATCTATTAAAAACAAAGTAACTGCTAAAAATTTGAGGCAAATAACCTTTTGAGTGCTTATACATAAAACTGGCTACTTGAAACAAATAAATGTCATTTACTTTGAGCATATTCAGTTTCTTAAAAAGAAAATCAGCTGATGTTAAAAAAAGATGAATTTGTTATAACACGGATTGCACGCTTTTGCAAAATTAATACTCTATTCAATAAATACAATGCACATTTCCCCCATGCAGAAATACAATATGAAATATATGGCAATATCATAGTATTATACAAATTCACTAAAATGCGCAATGGTAAAAAACTCTTCATCCTATTTAAAACACCAATAACTTTAGATATTTTACAAGATATATCATTGATATCATATTTCCAACTCAAATATTCATCAACTATAACACCTAAAAATTTAACATTCTTAATAGCCTCTGCTATTCTATTTTCATATAACCTTAAATTCAATGAACTAGTATCAATTGTAACATTACTTGGTCTGAATACCATATAAACAGTTTTTTCATAATTTATTGTAAGTTTATTAACTACGAACCAATCACACACCTTCTTCAGTTCAGTATTCAACAAAGCTGTCATATCATGTATATTTTTACCAGATAAAAATAAATTAGTG
>NW_027273393.1:0-13988 GCF_040938485.1 Diadema antillarum | reverse complement strand
AAAGAATTTTAAAGTAATAGAGCGAATGAAATGCCCTTTTTCTTCTCTATCTTTAATTGCGTGTCCTATGGTTTCTTATCTTTGCGTCATTACTTAAAATGACGCAATGTATAGTGAATTATATGTAATGACATATGTAACAAAGCGCGAATTTTGTCAATTTATTACAAAGCTCTTTGTTGAAAGGAAACAAATCTTGAATTTCGTTTTCATTTCTTATGACGCAATTCACAAGTTTAAATGAAACTGCGTAAATACAAGAAAATAGTGATTCTATAGCATGACTTTACAAATTAAGATCAAAGTAGACAATTTGGTTCACAATCATGTTTTAAAACGAAATGAGTCCGTGTAATGACTCTCGGTGTTATAACGGAAGATGAAATCGAATTAGCCCATAATGAAAGTTTCACGGAATTTCCAGTAAATTGGGTATTTGGTAGTAACGACGCAAAGTAGAGAAACATCGGAACATTCGATCTGGTATGCAAGGAGAGAAAATTCCTGGTATTTGTTCTGTCGATTTCGTCGATTTTGTTACTCGTTACAAATCTGTGCAAGGTTCGACAAAATTACAAAAATCCGTTATTGAGTAAATCGTACATTACTTTGAAAACGGGTTTGAAACCGTTTTCAACGTAAAACCGTCAAATTTTCGTGCAAGTAAACGAAATAATTATTTTTCAAATGAGTGTGTTATGAATTGTAGTTTGCCACAAGAACCAAAGTATTTTAAAGTAATAGAACGTGATAGTAATAGAAAGAAGAAAGTAATAGTAATAGAAAGGAATTTTTTTCTTCTCTATCCTTTAATTGCGTGTCGTAGGGTGTCTTCTCTTTGCGTCATTACTACCAATGACGTAAAATAAAGTAAATTATATGTAGCAATGTTTTCATTCACCACGAATTTCATCTGGTAGAGAGCTCTTCCCTCTTTGTTGAAAGGAAACAAATCATTGAATTGGGAATTTCGTTTTCATTTCTTATGACGCAATTCACAAGTTTAAAAGAAACTGCGTGAATACAAGAAAATAGTGATTCTATAGCATAACTTTACAAATTAAGATCAAAGTAGATAATTTGGTTCACAATCATGTTTTAAAACGAAATGAGTCTGTGTAATGACTCTCGGTGTTATAACGGTGATGAAATCGAATTAGCTCATAATGAAAGTTTCACTTAATTTCAAGTAAATTTGGTATTTGGTAGCAAACGACGCAAAGTAGAGAAACATCGGGCAAGTATATTCCATGTGTTATACAAGGAGAGAAAATTCCTTGTATTTGTTCTGTTGATTTCGTCGATTTTGTTACTCGCTAGAAATCTGTGCAAGGTTAGACAAAATCCGTTATTGGGTAAATCGTACATTACATTGAAAACGGGTTCGAAACCGTTTCCAACGTAAAACCGTCAAATTTTCGTGCAAGGTAAGAGAAATAATCAATTTTCAAGAAAGAGTGTGTTAGGAATTCAGGTGAATGATAGATGACCAATATAAGATGCTTGATAGTCTATTGTAGTTTGCCACAAGTACCAAAGTATTTGAAAGTAATAGAATGAATGAAAGGCCTTTTTTTCTTCTCTATCCTTTAATTGCGTGTCGTAGGGTTTCTTATCTTTGCGTCATTACTACCAATGACATAAAATATAGCAAATTATATGTAGCAATGTTTTCATTCACCGCGAATTTTGTAAATCTGGAAGAGAGCTCTTCCCTCTTTGTTGAAAGGAAACAAATCATTGAATTGGGAATTTCCTTTTCCTTTCTTATGACGCAATTCACAAGAGTAAAAGAAACTGCGTGAATACAAGAAAATGCTATAGCATGACTTTACAAATTAAGATCAAAGTAGACAATTTGGTTCACAATCATGTTTTAAAACGAAATGAGTCTGTGTAATGACTCTCGGTGTTATAACGGTGATGAAATCGAATTAGCCCATAATGAAAGTTTCACGGAATTTCCAGTAAATTGGGTATTTGATAGTAACGACACAAAGTAGAGAAACATCGGGCAAGTATATTCGATCTGGCATGCAAGGAGAGAAAATTCCTGGTATTTGTTCTGTCGATTTCGTCGATTTTGTTACTCGTTACAAATCTGTGCAAGGTTCGTCAAATGCCTTCCGAAGATCTATGAATTCAACTCCAGAAATTTGATTATCTATATTCAAAGACCACTGATTCACAAGTTTTGCAAGAGCAGTTGATGTGGAATGAAATGGTCTGAAACCAGATTGATTAGGGTGTAGTAAATCATTCGCATTCATGAATTCGCTCAGTTGTTGATGTACGGTCCTTTCGATAATTTTACTCACTGTTGGTAAGATTGAGATGGGGCGATAGTTATTCAACGAAAAAATATCTCCTGCTTTAAATATTGGTACTACAAGAGCCTTTTTCCATTCATGTGGAACAACTCCCGTAGACAGGGATTTGTTAATAGTATCGCAAAGAGATTCTGCAATAACATTCTTTGTCATCTTTAAAAGTTTGTAGCCGATGTGACCTTCTCCGGTTGCTTTATCTATGCCAAGAAGCTCGAACTGTCTAAATACAAAATCTCTCGTTATCATACTTAATTTAAATTGAGAATGAGAAGGAACAAAGCCTTTGTCCTCATCTAATATCATTTGAGAAGTATTTCTCTGCAGATCTTTTGTAATTTTAGTAGCATTAGATATGAAAAAAATTGTTGAATGCTTCAGCAATACTTGCGTTGTCCGATACTTCTGCATCATCAACCTTTATGGTATTGGGAGAAATGGGTGATGATTTAGGCGTAAATTCCCTCAAGCTCTTCCACATTTTTTTACTGCTGTTACGATTTTGTAAAATTTGGTCAGTGTTATACTGTTTTTTTCTTATTCTCATGAGATGAGTAACTTTGTTTTTTAGATATTTATAGGTATTCCAAAGATCATTGCTGTTGTTAGTTTTAGGAGCTTTGAGAACTTTATCACGTTCCGTCATGAGCTTAACAACCTCATCAGATATCCATGGACATGCATGTTTTCTTATCCGCTTTTTGCGCAAAGGTATATGCTTGTTGACAACATTATTGAAAAGAGTCAACCACATATCCCACGTATCATCAACGTCGTCTATATCTTTTATGACCTGCCACGGAGCACTTCTCAAATCACTATAAAATTCCTCCTCATTAAGATTTATTAATGAGCGAAATTACGCACATTCAGATTTTTGATGGATCTTTGCACTGAAGTCCCGAATAGCATATACCAAATAATGATCACTAATGCTAGTCTCAAATATTCCCCATTCACTGTAAAGTTCTTTGTCTGATACAAATATCAAATCAATTAAAGTAAAAGCAGTAAAAGTAGAAGCAGTATTTGTAACTGACTTGGTCCGTATATATTTGTATAAAACATAACTTTTTCGGCATTCACATCATGTTGGTGTGGCATATAATTACAATTGAAATCACCTAATATAATACTGTACAACTCATATGTTCCGAGAGAGCAGAGTCCAAAGTCCTCTCTAATTCGTCAAAGAAATCAGCGTGAAAATTCGGAGGTCTGTAAAATTCCCCTACAAGGATGGAAGGCTTATTTGGATAATTCAATTCAAACCAAAGGCATTCTAAAATAGATGAATTCAAATCGTCTCTTATTTTATAGTTGAATCTTTTGGAAATATATACAGCCACACCGCCACCATGTCTTGTACGGTCTCTATCTAACAAACCAGTTAAAACCATTTGACACCAGTTGAACCCAATTAAAACCAGTTGAGTCCAGATGAAACCAATTGAAACCAGTTGAGACCCTTTCAAATTAGTTAAAACCAGATGAAACCAGTAAAAACCAGTTGAAACTAGTACAACCAGTTGAGATCAGTTAAAACCATTTGAAACCAGGAAAAAAAGCAGTTAAGACCAGTTGAGACCAGTTCAAACCAGTTAAAACCAACTGAGACCAGTTGAACCCAGTTCAAACCAGTTGAGGCCAGCTGAGATCATTTGAAACCAGTTCAAACCAGTTGAGGCCAGCTGAAACCAGTCCAAATCAGTTGAGACCAGTTGAAACCAGTTAAAACCAGTTGAGACCAATTCAAAAGTTGAGACCAGTTGAAACCAGTTAAAACCAGTTGAGAGCAGTTCAAAACAGTTGAAACCAGATGAAACCAGTTCAAACCAGTTGAAACCAGTTTAAAAAGTTGAGACTAGTTTAAACCAGTTGATATCATATGAAACCAGTTCAAACTAGTTGAGACCAGTTCAAACCAGTTGAAATCAGTTGAACCCAATTAAAACCTGTTGAGACCAGATCAAACCCGTTCAAACCGGATGAACCCAATTAAAATCAGTTGAGACCAGTTCAAACCAGTTAAAACAAGTTGAGACCAGTTAAAACCAGATGAAACCAGTTAAAACCAGATGAAACCAGTTAAAACCAGTTGAGAGCAGTTCAAACCAGTTGAAACCAGATGAAACCAGTTAAAACAAGTTGAGATCAGTTGAAACCAGATGAAACCAGTTCAAACCAGTTGAGAGCAGTTCAAACCAGTTGAAACCACATGAAACAAGTTCAAACTAGTTTAAACCAGTTAAAAAAAGTTGAGACCAGTTCAAACCAGTTGAAATCAGATGAAACCAATTGAAACTAGTTGAGACAAGTTCAAACCAGTTGAAATCAGTTGAACCCAGTTAAAACCAGTTGAGACCAGTTCAAACCAGTTAAAGCAAGTTGAGACCAGTTGAAACCAGATGAAACCAGTTAAAACCAGTTGAAACTAGTACAACCAGTTGAGACCAGGTAAAACCATTTGAAACCCGGAAAAAAGCAGTTAAGACCAGTTGAGACCAGTTGAGACCAGTTAAAACCAGTTGACACCAGTTGAACCCAAGTAAAACCAGTTGAGTCCAGATGAAACCAATTGAAACCAGTTGAGACCCTTTCAAATTAGTTAAAACCAGATGAAACCAGTAAAAACCAGTTGAAACTAGTACAACCAGTTGAGATCAGTTAAAACCATTTGAAACCCGGAAAAAAGCAGTTAAGACCAGTTGAGACCAGTTCAAACCAGTTAAAACCAGCTGAGACCAGTTGAACCCAGTTCAAACCAGTTGAGGCCAGCTGCGACCAGTTGAAACCAGTTGAAACCAGTTGAGGCCAGCTGAAACCAGTCCAAATCAGTTGAGACCAGTTGAAACCAGTTAAAAAAAGTTGAGACCAGTTTCAACCAGTTGATATCAGATGAAACCAGTTCAAACTAGTTGAGACCAGTTCAAACCAGTTGAAATCAGTTGAACCCAATTAAAACCTGTTGAGACCAGATCGAACCCGTTCAAACCGGATGAACCCAATTAAAATCAGTTGAGACCAGTTCAAACCAGTTAAAACAAGTTGAGACCAGTTGAAACCAGATGAAACAGTTAAAACCAGTTGAGAGCAGTTCAAACCAGTTGAAACCAGATGAAACCAGTTCAGACCAGTTTAAACCAGTTAAAACAAGTTGAGACCAGTTGAAACCAGTTGAAACCAGTTAAAACCAGTTGAGAGCAGTTCAAACCAGTTGAAACCAGATGAAACCAGTTCAAACCAGTTTAAACCAGTTAAAAAAAGTTGAGACCAGTTCAAACCAGTTCAAATCAGATGAAACCAATTGAAATTAGTTGAGACCAGTTCAAACCAGTTGAAATCAGTTGAACCCAGTTAAAACCAGTTGAGACCAGTTCAAACCAGTTAAAGCAAGTTGAGACCAGTTGAATCCAGATGAAACCAATTAAAAGTAGTTGAGATCAGATGAAACCAGTTAAAACCAGTTGAGACCATTTCAAATTAGTTGAAACCAGATGAAACCAGTTAAAACCAGTTGAAACTAGTACAACCAGTTGAGACCAGTCAAAACCATTTGAAACCAGAAAAAAAACAGTAAAGACCAATCGAGAACAGTTAAGGCCAGTTGAAACCAATTGAGACCAGTTAAAACCAGTTGACACCAGTTGAACCCAATTAAAACCAGTTGAGTCCAGATGAAACCAGTTGAAACCAGTTGAGACCATTTCAAATTAGTTGAAACCAGATGAAACCAGTTAAAACCAGTTGAAACTAGAACAACCAGTTGAGACCAGTTAAAACCATTTGAAATCAGAAAAAAAAAACAGTTAAGACCAGTCGAGAACAGTTGAGACCAGTTAAAACCAGTTGACACCAGTTGAACCCAATTAAAACCAGTTGAGTCCAGATGAAACCAGTTGAAACCAGTTGAGACCAGTTAAAACCAGTTGACACCAGTTAGAAATAGTGATTCTATAGCATGACTTTACAAATTTAGATCAAAGTAGAAAATTGAGTTCACGATCATGTTTTCAAACGAAATTACTCTGTGTAATGACTATCAGTATTATAACGCTGATGAAATTGAATTAGCCCATGAAAGTTTCACTAAATTTCCAGTAAATTGGGTATTTGGTAGTAACGACGCTAAGAGAAACATCTTGCTAGTATATTCGATGTGGCTATACAAGGATAGAAAATTCCTTGTATTTGTTCTGTAGATTTCGTCGATTTTGTTACTCGCTAGAAATCTGACGTTCCACACGCTGAACGGTGTTCGCCACCTGGTGAGTGTGGAAAGCTAGCTTCTCCCCAAACTGATTTGCTCATATTCCATACAAGGAATCTGGAAGTTCTAGCTGCTAGGTATTTGTATCGTCTGCCTATAGTGATATATCATTTATTTTTACCTCCGCCAAGGCAGGAGGTTATGTTTTCGTTGGCATTTGTGTGTTTGTTAGTTTATTTGTTTGTCTGTGTGCAAAATAACTCAAAAAGTTGTAAACAGATTTGGATGAAACTCACAGGAAAGATTGAGGATGACACAAGGAACAGATGATTGAATTTTGTTAGTGATCCGGAAATTTTCATGGATTTTTGGAGGATTTTTATTATCTTTTGGCAGTTAAGGTCAGTGAACTTGGGAGTTCAAGCTAGGTGTATTTGAGGTTTACATACGCGCTCTAAAGCGCATGCTCTGCTCGGGCCAGGCGCCGTGTTGCTGGAAGCTGATGACGTAAACAAAAAAGCTTCTATCTTGGAAAATGTGATTTTCAACTTGGGTATTATTGAGCTGCTTAGCGGAGGTCTGCGCTCTGTACGAGTGCTTTTCTGGTTTTCCTCGTATCATTTTTCACAAGTTATTTGCATAATTATGGTGATGTACATGACATACAAGTTAAATGATTGATGGTGCTGGTACCTCCTTCCTCTATTTTTATTTCCTGCTTCATTGTAGTTCTGGGACATGGGCTATGGCTATGACATCAAGACTCTGTACAAGACTGGCTACCTGGTTCTCGGCCTCTCCATCGCAGGAGCAGCGGGCCTGGCAGCCCTGTAGGGCGCCCTTGCTCATTTCAACCTCCCCGGGCAGACGGCAATGGCGTCATTCCTCAGTAAATGTGGATGCGGACTGCTGCACTTCTGCTGGTCATTAACTTGTTAACTACCGATGTATAATTGGAGTTGTACACCCACACAAGGGCATTGAGATGATGTTTTGGAGATTTCAGATGAAGATCATGCTCTTTACTGAGCTTCCTTTGCGTGATGTTGGCTTTCATTTTTTTTCAAAGACTTTTATCTTTTGTTTATATTCTTCTTTCTTTCCAGAGGTCATAATTTATGAAGGAAACGGGCACTGACATTTCAGAAGAATTTCTGTCTGGAGGGAAAAAAATTATTATTTTATTTTATTTTTTTTTTTGAGGAAGAAGTTTTCTGTATATGCTATATATTTCACAAATTGGCACTTGTTAGGCAATTGCATGACTGGTTAAATTCACAATCTAGGACCGCATCCATGGAATAAGAACAACATGTTGTCACCTGTCACAAGAAATATTAACAATTTTTTCCTTACGTACACTGCATTTGTGTCGGGGAGGGAATATTTTTAGCGGGTTGTAAACATCACAATTACCCGTCAACTCTCCAAATTTGTGAAAAGAAATAGTATCACTGTGAAATAAAGCGTGTATACAGTAATGTATAATATGGAAGTGTACCTGTAACAAGGTTGTACTGTAGAAGATATCTCTAGATAAGTAATGCCTGCCAGTGCTTCAGAAATTTCATAAACTGTGAATTAACATCAATGATTTCTGCTTGGGGCAAATCATCTGGATGCTGTCTTTGTGAAATAGAATATGACACAGAATCAGCCATAAAGTAAATGGAGATGAAGTTAGCGTTGAAATGATTGATCCAGTGTTGGGATTAGCTATTAGCCAAAGTCTGGTCATGTGTGCTCAAGTGATATTTAGCATCTTCAACCATGTAGAAGCTGGTGAACGACATTTCACTTGTTCTGTTGATTAATTCAATCTATACACGAGTACGACCCACTCACTATGCATTGCCCCTTACACTACTTATAAAAAAAGGAAGACCATAACACGTTTACTGTGACTGAATACGTACGTATGTGGATCTCATTGCTGTTTGCCTGGAATATGCATGTGAAGTGTGTACTGAAATTGTGAATGTGTAGATTATAATAAAGTATTTGAAAGAAAACGTCAGAAGTGCAGATTGAGGGATTGCTTTGATTCTTGGTTAAGAAACAATGCTGCTTTTTGAGTTCTCTTGCCTTTTTTTTTTCAAGTTTATGGAAAGAGAGAAAGAGAGAGAGAGAGAGAGAGAGAGAGGGGGGGGGGGGGGGGCAGAGAGAGAGGGAGAGAGAGGGAGAGGGAGAAGGGGGGGGGGAGAGCATAGTATAGCATGCCTTATTTACACTCTCATTTTGACAGTGTTGCAAAGTTTTTCTTTGCATTTCTTTTTTCCAAATGCAGATTTTAAGAAATTTAATGTTTTGTTATCGTGATATGTTATCTTTACCTGCAGCAGCCCTTTGAATTGGGCTCTTCATGTTAATTCATTTGTATTCAAATTAAAAATACATACATCAAGAAGAGGCCAGCTTAGTGGACAGAAAGCTATTATTTTCTGGTAAAAATCGCATTCCATTTTGCTGATCATGATACTCATGATCAGATGCAGTTTCTTTTTTGTGTGTGTGTGTGTGTGTTCATTATTGCATTTAAAAGTAAATTCAATTTCCCTTTTCGCTTTCTAAGCATTACCTCTACTCAGGTTATGACTAAATTTTCTCCACCAAGTATTCAGAAATGTGTGCGTTTTTTTTCTTTTTTTGAAGAGGAAAGCTTACGCTAGTGATACCTATACAGTATTGTGGTGTTAGTGTTGGTGTCTGTTACACTGTAAGGAATGATGTAGGCAAGATATGGAGATGTGTTGCCTTTCTCTAATGCTTGACGACACGAAATGATGTCACACTTATCTACCACAGCTTGTGATATGAGGGAGCTTTAGATTTTAGACGCGCGGACGTTCAAAGGAAAAAGACATGATCTGAGCTTGCGCAGTAGCGCGCGTAAAGTCAATCTATTTTTAGCTTGCGTCGCCTGAGTTGTTTACTACGCGTACTGGGCTATTTTCACGTCCGCACATTTTGCGACGTAGAGAGCTTCTTCATGCACTGATCATATGGGGGCGCGATTTTATTTTTTATACGTTGCGTCCCAGGGTAATCTAAAGCTACTTTTCCACACGACGCAGGCAGAGGAGAACGTCCAGCGCAAGCGTCGGCTCAAACGTCCGCGCGTCAAAATCTAAAGCTCCCTATTAAAAGAGTACAGACAGGACTAAATACTATGTTGTGCCTGCTTCAGCCATGTCTATTTCATTTTTTTTGTACTGGATATACATTGCATAAATGAATAATGAACGAGTGAATGAATGAGTGAGTAAATACATACATATCATATACGTATTGTGTGTGTATATATATATATGTATATATGTGTATGTATAATATTATGTATAATAAATAGCGAAAACTTTGAGCAAAGAAAATGGGTTTTCATCGGGATTCGAACCCGAGACCTCTGAATTACTAGACCGGTGCTCTACCGACTGAGCTATTGAAAGCCCTAGATCGGTGTTCGTCCCAAACCCTTAACTCTCTTTGCTCGTGTGGAAACCCATTTTCTTTGCTCAAAAATTTCGCTATTTATTATTATAATTGTTTCTGGTCAGTTTTCCCTTCCTTGTTTCAAAATATATACATGTATGTATGTATATATATATATATATATATATATATATACTGTACATATACAACCATTGTATGAAGTTTGATAGCAAAATTATGGTTCAGCCCACTTTTTTTAAATTTTAGATACATGTATTTTCGATTAAAGCCACAAAAAAAAGAAGAAAAAAAGTAGAAAAGCTAATGACCATAACCTCAAGAATATTCCTTAATTATATACTTAACATGTGAGGTACAATTTACCACTGTAAGATTTAATTTTGCTCTATTGATGGACTTTTAATGTTAAATAATGGCGCTTTACCTATTTTGTGGTCAAACTGATTTTTTTATTAGCATAATGATATTTTTTTTTCTAAATTGATTTTGTAACATTTAAATGGAGGAACAAGACCATGCCACATGACAATCAGGAAAGCAATGTCACACCAACAATAATTTCTCAGAAATAAAGAAGTGTATTTACAAGCCAAATCTCTATGATACATAAATCTATGGATGAATGAACAAATATAATACACATGACTACAAAAGAACACATTGTCTGTCTTACACTACGTCAAGGTTTTGACTGCCTGCCATAGAACCAGCTACCTCTATCCAGGCTTTCAACAAATGCAAAAGTGTACTGAATACATGTACTGTACATGGCTTTGTGACCGACTCCCATCTTTTGGGAGTTCATTGGTTATTGAGGGAAAAATTGTTAGTGTATGGGCAATAATTCCAATTCAATTACTATACAGTACTAAAGCTTTTCCCCCCATTCTGATCACATTCAATATAAGGCTCGGCAGCATCATGCGTTACGTCTGTGGAACATTGCCATGGTAAAAAACAAACAAACAAACAAACAACCCCCAACACAAAAACAAATGCACAATGCAAGTCTGTACACTTACATAGCATGCATTATATTACACCTGAATAGAACCTTGTTATCTGATCGGTTGTTTGCTATGTGGCTCCATTTACCGTGTAATCTTGGATCCATGCGATTTGCTCCATTGCACGCACGCCGAGAGCCCAGCAGACTGTACGTAAAAATGCCTGCGCTTGCAGTGTGTATGCAACAGTGCGCTAGTGAAAAACGTGCAGTGAGCACTCTCTCCATCTCAGATCCCACACATTCTCTCTTGTTTCTAAATTCATAAAACATCAAATGACAAGATGTTATTCCTAAAGGCTATATAAAACAAATAATGAATGTTTTTCATTCATGCAATGGACAGAATATTTCATTCGGTGAAAGATGAAATTATTGATCCATTCAACTCGGCTGTGCCTCGTTGAATGGATTATTTTATCTTTCACCTCATGAAATAGTCTATCCATTGCACTCATAAACATTCATTATTTGTGTACTTATGAAGGAAGAGGCAGGCCTCTATGTATTACCTGCATGTACTGGTATTGGGCTCCTCAGTCACATTACCAAGAAAGTAAATTGCACACTGTAGGCATTAACCTATTGAGGACTGGCTGATTATGCTACAACACGCATTTCCCGTAGACACTTGCCTGAGTATACTCGGGACTTGTCTTCAATGGGTTAAACATGCAAATGAATAATGTACAGTGGAAACTTGGTACATCGACATCTTTGGGACCACGATAATTTGTTCTTTATATCAGATACTAATGTATTTCATTACTGTATATCAGCAGTCAATAAACAGTACAAAACAAAGGAAATAATTTCATTGGACCAGAGAAATTAGTGTGTACATGTATCAGGTATTTTGTTATAGCGGATCTCTTTATATTGAGTTTCCACTGTACATTTATTGCATTGATATTGACTTTTCCATGGTGGGGTTTATGCAAAGACAGAGAATACTAATAGGATTCAATCGAGTATGAAAGTGAATTTTGAAGTGGATTACTGGTCTAGAAAATTTTCCGACGTCTTGGCGTGGTAGATCCTGTGTATCAGGAAACAGTACAGAAACAGTCATCGTCTTTCACACTGGAGGCTCAGCTGTCTCTGGATGTGGGTCTTGTTCCTCTCGTCATTTGAAACACCATCCTCTGGCACTAAATGATCGAACATCTTCGAGGCTGATGCAGTTTACTGACATGACTGTCTTGTGGTTCATACTGACTTTTGACATCATCACACAACATAGAGTGGTACAGTGCCAAAATATTGCCTTGTTATTGCTTATGCCATTGCTCCATACTTTTAATAGGCTGATGGCTACACTGAAACTTCAAATGAGGGTGCACATCATGGTTGCAACCAGCAGTTTACCTACATGACGCGGGTAAAGTGGAAATCTGGAATTAAAGAAATCTGAAACAGTGCACTCCCGTTATAACGAACATGGTTATAACAAAATTCCGGTTACAAAGAAGTAAAAATTCAGGCACAAGATTATCCACTCTGTATAATTATTGTGTATTTGTATGGTTATAACGAGATCTCGACATAACAAAAGAAAACCGCCGGTCTCGAGGACTTTGTTACAACGGGAGTCCACTGTACAACCAAAAAATACCAGATATGACAATATTTTGTGGTCCCACTGTGATAATTTCACCCTTCATGTAGGACTCGGCTAAGCCATGGATATAGCAAGATGTTTGACAGTACTGTATCAGCAAAAACCTTTGCAGTCCCAGATCTCTTTGAACAGACTTTCCGCTGCACATGAATCAGCTGCTCTGTCTCCACCCTACAATCTCTTGCTCTTGATGGGCTTTGCGTGGATGGGTTCCGTCCAGTGCAGTGAGAACATGAGACGAGGGAGAGGAAAGCGAAGAGGCCAAACAGGGTCAGCATGAGCACCCGGGGGATGAAGGTTTGGTCTGTGATCTGTCGGGAGTTGAAAGGAGATTTTATAATGTCAGCAACAACAGAAACAACAACAACAGCAGCAACAACAACAACAACAACAACAACAAGAGCAACAACAACAACTTTTGAGGGACAGGGTGATGGCTCTCAAAGAAAATAAAATCAAAACAAACTTACTTTGTCACATTTCTAAAATTTAAATGTTAGAATTCCTGGTTACTGATTGAATACGCAACTCTCAACTGAAAAGCGACTGCTTGTTTAAACTGTGTTTGATTTTAAAACAGTAAAATTGATTTGAATAGAAAGAGTAAAACTTGATAAGCACAACACTAAAAATGTGATCAAAAGCAGATATAAATCAGGGAAGATATGAACTTGTGCTCAGTGAATAAGACCACTAAACTATCAACCCCAAGGGTCCTGCTTCAAGCCTCCTGGTATACAGTAGTTATGTCCTTAGGCAAATCACTTTATCCAGATTTCATACAATGTAGTCCTTCAGAAGGGACTTGGAATGTCAGTCCTGAGGGCGGGTTTTTGTTTTTTTTGATACAGTGCACTCCTGTTATAACAAACACAGTTATAACGAAATTCTGGTTACAACAAAGTACATTGTAATAATTCAGGCCACAACATAATCCACTCTATGTATTTCTATTGTTTATTTGCTCGGATATAACAAAATTTCAATATAACGAAAGAAAACTGCCGGTCCCAAGGACTTTGTTATAATGGAAGTTCACTGTACAGGCAGTCACTGCCTGTTTAGCAGCCACATGATCACAGCATATTTCAAAATATTAAAACATTGAATATTATACAAACCTTATTTCCTTCAGGTTCCGGCACACTTCCCTCTCTCGGAATAACAAGTAAGACGATGGTGATGATAGTAACAAGGAAGGAAAAACCAAATGCTGCTCCCCTGTTAGAAAATACCATAGTATACCAGTAGTAAATAAAAGACAGGTAGAATATCGTTATGTCATAATTACTGTAAAATGAGAAATATTCACGGCATGGAATTTTAGTGAATTGGAGCCAACGGCCTTTTTGCAGCATCAATTTTTTTTCTTTA
>NW_027273392.1:0-24373 GCF_040938485.1 Diadema antillarum | reverse complement strand
CTGATAAACACGTGGTTTATCAACCAGAACTACGTATCTCGGTCTATTTTCTGCGGGTTGTCTATCGTATTTTACCATCCACCCTCTTACTATTCAGCGGATGCAGTGTCAAAACAATGAATATTTTAAATCGAGTACAATTTTTTTGAAATATTTGTATTGTATAAAGTCATCATTATTGATTCACATTTAATTTCATTTTATCCATTCATTTGTATATGGAAAATAACTTGCTTTCCCCAAATGTTGTCAGTCTGTGTTCATGTTTCAGTATTATTTAGCGGCACAAGAAGTACTGCTACATCAAAAGCCTGGCTGCTGCTTGGGTTATTGTCGATCTCATGAAGCATTACATTTGGACTAAGAATAATATTAGACTAGGTTCTAGATGTTAAGCTATATTGTTCATCAAGACTACAGGTATATACTAGTTGTCTACACTGTAGACCGTCTAGACCGTAGTCTATTCAGGCCTAACGATACACTAGACATCTAGAGACTAGTGCGGTACGTAGGAATCTGCATACGATAGGCCTACTGATCTCATCATTATCCTAGTATTCCTACTCTATGCCCAAAGTACTAAGAGTAAGCCTAGACCCTTTTGGCTGAAGGCCTAAACTCTATTTAAACTAAAGAATACGAGGAGCTAGGCCTGACTAAAAGTTTATTCACAGCTTTATTAGAAAATAAAAAAATAGACCCTAGTTCTCGTTTGTGTCGACTCCTAGTCCTACTGTAGGCCTTATTGTCACTAACTACTTACAGTACTAACGTTAGGGTAGTAGTGTTCTAACCGTTACTATCTATTTCTACGCAGGCCTATTAAAAACGTACGAGAACTCTCGAACTCTGTCTACTCGATTGTCTAGGTCTATGTAACATCCAGACGTCTATTTTGGGGCGTCATTATAACAGACTAGTAGATCAATGAAAATTAGTTTCTAGATTTTCTAGTCTAGACTCTAGATCTAACGCTAGACTCTAGATATCCAGGTAGGGGCTAAATCTAGCGTTACAGCTAGACTGTTTATTGGGGATCTAGGCCTAGAAGGTACTAATGTTGTAGATCTAAGAACAACATAAAGCCTAACATGCCTATCTACAATGACTAACGGTAAGTCTATAAAGTCTATAGCCTATAATGTCTAGTAGTAGGCCCCTAGTACTAGTAGTAATGTATAGAACACAGATCTAAATCTAAGTTTCAGATCTATTTCTAGGGCTAAATGTTTATAATTTAGCGTTTAACCTGTAGATTCTAGATTCTTCATATTACAGACTTCAAGAATGTCTGGCCGAATCAAATCTAGAAAAATAGAAAACTGAGTAAAGACAGAATAACCGGCGATTCAGCCTAAGTTAAGTAACGGTAGGCCCCAGTAGTCTACTAGTAGTAGGCCCCTACTGCACAATTTACTGGGAGTACCGGTACGGTACCGGTATTAAAAAGTAAACTGTAAAAGTGTTAGTATTGGTCAATTTCTGACGTCTGTAGGATTGGATCGAAAATGCCATCGTTATAGACGGTATCCTAGATATTCATTAAACTTCTCGAGATCAATCCCATAGATCCAAGCCCACTAACCGCTTATTACAATGAAAAATAAAATAAGAAGCTATGGTCAATGGATTACAGATATTGTTGTTCGCGTGACCTACGCTACCGCACAGTACATTGATTTCACGTACACTAACAATGGACAAGTGCTGCAGCAGTACCAAGTAGGCCTAAAGTTGACTGGAGCGTGATGTCAGACAAGATGCAAACTATAACGTTTGTTAGATCTAGAAATGCTCTAGGCTTAAAAAACACTAGATTGTAGCAAAACTTAATAGTAAGGCATACCGCATATTGACCTGTTTTGAAGCCTGCCAGTCTATGAAGGGAAAGAAAGTGGCAATTTCCCCCAAGAGCAACGAGGGTTATTGCTTTAGCGTGACTGTCGTCGTGTACAATACACGTAGCCGCACGACGTGTCTAGCTAGCTAGCTAGCTAGCTAGGCACTGCTAACCTGAACGCGCAGCGCGTTCGTCACTACCAAGGTCGCGCACGCGCGTGTTAAGATATACCATGTCCGTGCGGGATGCAGGAACACCTTGGTCCAAGCGTTGTCGTAAGTCGACTTACGCAGTTCTGCCTGATTAACATCGGAAAATTCATTTCGAATCTCGACTTACGCAGTTCTGCCAGATTAATCGCCCTCTCTCCTCAGGAATTTTGCCAAAATCACTTTCTAAAAATAACTTTCTGTACCGATTCACAACTTATTTTTTGGCCCACTTGAAAGAGCATGAGAAAAAACACACAAAACACTCAAAACCTGAAAATCGACCAAAATCGACTTAGGGAGTTCTGCCAGATTACGGCCGCGTTCCCAACGTGTAAAACCGTTAAAATTTCGTGCAAGGTACTAAAATAATTGATTATCAAGAAAGAGAACGCTATGAATTCGTGAATAACAAATTACCAATTTTAGATGCTTGATAATCTAATTACTTGCAGTTTGCCACAAATACCAAAGAATTTGAAAGTAATAGAGCGAATGAAATGCCCTTTTTCTTCTCTATCTTTGATTCCGTGTCCTGCGGTTTTTGTCCTTTGTGTCTTTGCCAATGACGCAATGTATATTAAATTATGTGTAACAACATATGTAACACAGCACGAATTTTGTGAATTAGGTGCAAAGCTCTTTCTTCTTTGTTGAGAGGAAACAAATCATTGAATTCGGACTTTCTTTTTCATTTCTTATGACGCATTCACAAGTTTTAAAGAAACTGCGTGAAAATAGTGATTCTATAGAATGACTTTACAAATTAAGATCAAAGTAGACAATTTGGTTCACGATCATGTTTTAAAACAAAATTATTCTGTGTAATGATTCTCGAACGGTGATGAGATCGAACTAGCCCATAATGAAAATTTCACTAAATTTCCAGTAAATTGGGTATTTGGTAGCAACGACGCTAAGTAGAGAAACATCGGTATATTCGATCTGGTATGTAAGGAGAGAAAGTTCCTTGTATTTGTTTTGTCGATTTCGTCGATTTTGTTACTTGCTAGAAATCTGTGCAAGGTTCGACAAAACAAAAATAAGTTATTAGGTAAATCGTACATTACGTTGAAATAGGTTTGAAACCATTTCCAACGTAAAAGCGTCAATTTTTCGTGCAACGTAAACGAAATAATTAATTTTCAAGAAAGACTGTGCTGTGAATTCAAGTAAATGATAAATGACCAGTGTAAGATGCATGATAGTCTATTGCCGTTTGCCACAAGTACTAAAGTATTTGAAAGTAATAGAACGAATGAAATGCCTTTTTTCTTCTCTATCCTTTAATTGCGTGTCCTATGGTTTCTTATCTTTGCGTCATTACAACCAATAACGCAATGTATAGTAAATTATATGTAACAATGTTTTCACACACCGCGAATTATGTGAATCTGGTAGAAAAGCTCTTTCTTCTTTCTTGAAAGGAAACAAATCATTAAAAATTTTGTTTTCATTTCTTATGACGCAAATCAGAAGTTTAAAAGAAACTGCATGAATACAAGAAAATAGTGATTCTATAGCATGACAAATAGAGATCAGACAATTTGGTTCACGATCATGGTTTCAAAGTCTGTGTAATGAGTGTCGGCATTATAACGGTGCTGAAATCGAATTAGCAGAATTTTCGAATTTCATTGAATTTACGGTAAATTGTGTATTTGGCAGTAACGACGCAAAGTAGAGAAACATCGGAGAAAGAAATCCGTTACTGGGTGAATCGTACATGACATTGAAATCGGGCTTGAACCTGTTCCCAATGGTATAAAACCGTTAAATTTGCGTGCAAGGTGCACTAGATAATTGGTTATCAAGAAAGAGAACGCTATGAATTCAAGTGAATGACAAATGAACAATTGTACATTACATTGAAAACGGGCTTGAACCCATTCCCAACGTGTAAAACCGTTAAAATTTCGGGCAAGGTATACGAAAAAATTGATTATCAAAAAAGGGAACGTTATGAATTCGTGAATGACAAATGACCAATTTTAGATGCTTGATAGTCTAATTACTTCCAGATTGCCACAAGTACCAAAGAATTTGAAAGTAATAGAGCGAATGAAATGCCCTTTTTCTTCTCTATCTTTAATTGCGTGTCCTATGGTTTCTTATCTTTGCGTCATTACTTAAAATGACGCAATGTATAGTGATTTATATGTAACGACATATGTAACAAAGCGCGAATTTTGTGAATTTATTACAAAGCTCTTTGTTGAAAGGAAACATATCTTGAATTTCGTTTTCATTTCTTATGACGCAATTCACAAGTTTAAATGAAACTGCGTAAATACAAGAAAATAGTGATTCTATAGCATGACTTTACAAATTAAGATCAAAGTAGACAATTTGGTTCACAATCATGTTTTAAAACGAAATGAGTCCGTGTAATGACTCTCGGTGTTATAACGGAAGATGAAATCGAATTAGCCCATAATGAAAGTTTCACGGAATTTCCAGTAAATTGGGTATTTGGTAGTAACGACGCAAAGTAGAGAAACATCGGACAAGTATATTCGATCTGGTATGCAAGGAGAGAAAATTCCTGGTATTTGTTCTGTCGATTTCGTCGATTTTGTTACTCGTTACAAATCTGTGCAAGGTTCGACAAAATTACAAAAATCCGTTATTGAGTAAATCGCACATTACTTTGAAAACGGGTTTGAAACCGTTTTCAACGTAAAACCGTCAAATTTTCGTGCAAGTAAACGAAATAATTATTTTTCAAATAAGAGTGTGTTATGAATTGTAGTTTGCCACAAGAACCAAAGTATTTGAAAGTAATAGAACGTGATAGTAATAGAAAGAAGAAAGTAATAGTAATAGAAAGGCCTTTTTTTCTTCTCTATCCTTTAATTGCGTGTCGTAGGGTGTCTTCTCTTTGCGTCATTACTACCAATGACGTAAAATAAAGTAAATTATATGTAGCAATGTTTTCATTCACCACGAATTTCATCTGGTAGAGAGCTCTTCCCTCTTTGTTGAAAGGAAACAAATCATTGAATTGGGAATTTCGTTTTCCTTTCTTATGACGCAATTCACAAGTTTAAAAGAAACTGCGTGAATACAAGAAAATAGTGATTCTATAGCATAACTTTACAAATTAATATCAAAGTAGATAATTTGGTTCACAATCATGTTTTAAAACGAAATGAGTCTGTGTAATGACTCTCGGTGTTATAACGGTGATGAAATCGAATTAGCTCATAATGAAAGTTTCACTTAATTTCAAGTAAATTTGGTATTTGGTAGCAAACGACGCAAAGTAGAGAAACATCGGGCAAGTATATTCCATGTGTTATACAAGGAGAGAAAATTCCTTGTATTTGTTCTGTTGATTTCGTCGATTCTGTTACTCGCTAGAAATCTGTGCAAGGTTAGACAAAATCCGTTATTGGGTAAATCGTACATTACATTGAAAACGGGTTCGAAACCGTTTCCAACGTAAAACCGTCAAATTTTCGTGCAAGGCAAGAGAAATAATCAATTGTCAAGAAAGAGTGATTAGGAATTCAGGTGAATGATAGATGACCAATATAAGATGCTTGATAGTCTATTGTAGTTTGCCACAAGTACCAAAGTATTTGAAAGTAATAGAACGAATGAAATGCCTTTTTTTCTTCTCTATCCTTTAATTGCGTGTCGTAGGGTTTCTTATCTTTGCGTCATTACTACCAATGACATAAAATATAGCAAATTATATGTAGCAATGTTTTCATTCACCGCGAATTTTGTAAATCTGGAAGAGAGCTCTTCCCTCTTTGTTGAAAGGAAACAAATCATTGAATTGGGAATTTCGTTTTCCTTTCTTATGACGCAATTCACAAGTTTAAAAGAAACTGCGTGAATACAAGAAAATGCTATAGCATGACTTTACAAATTAAGATCAAAGTAGACAATTTGGTTCACAATCATGTTTTAAAACGAAATGAGTCCGTGTAATGACTCTTGGTGTTATAACGGTGATGAAATCGAATTAGCCCATAATGAAAGTTTCACGGAATTTCCAGTAAATTGGGTATTTGATAGTAACGACGCAAAGTAGAGAAACATCGGGCAAGTATATTCGATCTGGCATGCAAGGAGAGAAAATTCCTGGTATTTGTTCTGTCGATTTCGTCGATTTTGTTACTCGTTACAAATCTGTGCAAGGTTCGTCAAATGCCTTCCGAAGATCTATGAATTCAACTCCAGAAATTTGATTATCTATATTCAAAGACCACTGATTCACAAGTTTTGCAAGAGCAGTTGATGTGGAATGAAATGGTCTGAAACCAGATTGATTAGGGTGTAGTAAATCATTCGCATTCATGAATTCGCTCAGTTGTTGATGTACGGTCCTTTCGATAATTTTACTCACTGTTGGTAAGATTGAGATGGGGCGATAGTTATTCAACGAAAAAATATCTCCTGCTTTAAATATTGGTACTACAAGAGCCTTTTTCCATTCATGTGGAACAACTCCCGTAGACAGGGATTTGTTAATAATATCGCAAAGAGATTCTGCAATAACATTCTTTGTCATCTTTAAAAGTTTGTAGCCGATGTGACCTTCTCCGGTTGCTTTATCTATGCCAAGAAGCTCGAACTGTCTAAATACAAAATCTCTCGTTATCATACGTAATTTAAATTGAGAATGAGAAGGATCAAAGCCTTTGTCCTCATCTAATATCATTTGAGAAGTATTTCTCTGCAGATCTTTTGTAATTTTAGTAGCATTAGATATGAAAAAATTGTTGAATGCTTCAGCAATACTTGCGTTGTCCGATACTTCTGCATCATCAACCTTTATGGTATTGGGAGAAATGGGTGATGATTTAGGCGTAAATTCCCTCAAGCTCTTCCACATTTTTTTACTGCTGTTACGATTTTGTAAAGTTTGGTCAGTGTTATACTGTTTTTTTCTTATTCTCATGAGATGAGTAACTTTGTTTTTTAGATATTTATAGGTATTCCAAAGATCATTGCTGTTGTTAGTTTTAGGAGCTTTGAGAACTTTATCACGTTCCGTCATGAGCTTAACAACCTCATCAGATATCCATGGACATGCATGTTTTCTTATCCGCTTTTTGCGCAAAGGTATATGCTTGTTGACAACATTATTGAAAAGAGTCAACCACATATCCCACGTATCATCAACGTCGTCTATATCTTTTATGACCTGCCACGGAGCACTTCTCAAATCACTATAAAATTCCTCCTCATTAAGATTTATTAATGAGCGAAATTACGCACATTCAGATTTTTGATGGATCTTTGCACTGAAGTGCCGAATAGCATATACCAAATAATGATCACTAATGCTAGTCTCAAATATTCCCCATTCACTGTAAAGTTCTTTGATACAAATATCAAATCAATTAAAGTAAAAGCAGTAAAAGTAGAAGCAGTATTTGTAACTGACTTGGTCCGTACATATTTGTATAAAACATAACTTTTTCGGCATTCACATCATGTTGGTGTGGCATATAATTACAATTGAAATCACCTAATATAATACTGTACAACTCATATGTTCCGAGAGAGCAGAGTCCAAAGTCCTCTCTAATTCGTCAAAGAAATCAGCGTGAGAATTCGGAGGTCTGTAAAATTCCCCTACAAGGATGGAAGGCTTATTTGGATAATTCAATTCAAACCAAAGGCATTCTAAAATAGATGAATTCAAATCGTCTCTTATTTTAGAGTTGAATCTTTTGGAAATATATACAGCCACACCGCCACCATGTCTTGTACGGTCTCTATCTAACAAACCAGTTAAAGCAAGTTGAGACCAGTTGAAACCAGATGAAACCAGTTAAAACCAGTTGAAACTAGTACAACCAGTTGAGACCAGGTAAAACCATTTGAAACCAGAAAAAAACAGTTAAGACCAGTCGAGAACAGTTGAGGCCAGTTGAAACCAGTTGAGACCAGTTAAAACCAGTTGACACCAGTTCAACCCAATTAAAACCAGTTGAGTCCAGATGAAACCAATTGAAACCAGTTGAGACCCTTTCAAATTAGTTAAAACCAGATGAAACCAGTAAAAACCAGTTGAAACTAGTACAACCAGTTGAGATCAGTTAAAACCAGATGAAACCCGGAAAAAAGCAGTTAAGACCAGTTGAGACCAGTTCAAACCAGTTAAAACCAGCTGAGACCAGTTGAACCCAGTTCAAACCAGTTGAGGCCAGCTGAGACCAGTTGAAACCAGTTCAAACCAGTTGAGGCCAGCTGAAACCAGTCCAAATCAGTTGAGACCAGTTGAAACCAGTTAAAACCAGTTGAGACAAATTCAAAAGTTGAGACCAGTTGAAACCAGTTAAAACCAGTTGAGAGCAGTTCAAACCAGTTGAAACCAGATGAAACGAGTTCAAACCAGTTGAAACCAGTTAAAAAAAGTTGAGACCAGTTTAAACCAGTTGATATCAGATGAAACCAGTTCAAACTAGTTGAGACCAGTTCAAACGAGTTGAAATCAGTTGAACCCAATTAAAACCTGTTGAGACCAGATCAAACCCGTTCAAACCGGATGAACCCAATTAAAGTCAGTTGAGACCAGTTCAAACCACTTAAAGCAAGTTGAGACCAGTTAAAACCAGATGAAACCAATTGAAACCAGTTGAGACCCTTTCAAATTAGTTAAAACCAGATGAAACCAGTAAAAACCAGTTGAAACTAGTACAACCAGTTGAGATCAGTTAAAACCAGATGAAACCCAGAAAAAAGCAGTTAAGACCAGTTGAGACCAGTTCAAACCAGTTAAAACCAGCTGAGACCAGTTGAACCCAGTTCAAACCAGTTGAGGGCAGCTGAGACCAGTTGAAACCAGTTCAAACCAGTTGAGGCCAGCTGAAACCAGTCCAAATCAGTTGAGACCAGTTGAAACCAGTTAAAACCAGTTGAGACCAATTCAAAAGTTGAGACCAGTTGAAACCAGTTAAAACCAGTTGAGAGCAGTTCAAACCAGTTGAAACCAGATGAAACGAGTTCAAACCAGTTGAAACCAGTTTAAAAAGTTGAGACAAGTTTAAACCAGTTGATATCAGATGAAACCAGTTCAAACTAGTTGAGACCAGTTCAAACCAGTTGAAATCAGTTGAACCCAATTAAAACCTGTTGAGACCAGAACAAACCCGTTCAAACCAGATGAACCCAATTAAAATCAGTTGAGACCAGTTCAAACCAGTTAAAAAGGTTGAGACCAGTTAAAACCAGATGAAACCAGTTAAAACCAGTTGAGAGCAGTTCAAACCAGTTGAAACCAGATGAAACCAGTTCAAACCAGTTTAAACCAGTTAAAGAAAGCTTAGACAAGTTTAAACCAGTTGATATCAGATGAAACTAGTTCAAACTAGTTGAGACCAGTTCAAACCAGTTGAAATCAGTTGAACCCAATTAAAACCTGTTGAGACCAGATCAAACCCGTTCAAACGGGATGAACCCAATTAAAATCAGTTGAGACCAGTTCAAACCAGTTAAAACAAGTTGAGACCAGTTAAAACCAGATGAAACCAGTTAAAACCAGTTGAGAGCAGTTCAAACCTGTTGAAACCAGATGAAACCAGTTCAAACCAGTTTAAACCAGTTAAAACAAGTTGAGACCAGTTGAAACCAGATGAAACCAGTTAAAACCAGTTGAGAGCAGTTCAAACCAGTTTAAACCAGTTAAAAAAAGTTGAGACCAGATCAAAGCAGTTGAAATCAGTTGAACCCAGTTAAAACCAGTTGAGACCAGTTCAAACCAGTTAAAGCAAGTTGAGACCAGTTGAAACCAGATGAAACCAGTTAAAACCAGTTGAAACTAGTACAACCAGTTGAGACCAGGTAAAACCATTTGAAACCAGAAAAAACAGTTAAGACCAGTCGAGAACAGTTGAGGCCAGTTGAAACCAGTTGAGACCAGTTAAAACCAGTTGACACCAGTTGAACCCAATTAAAACCAGTTGAGTCCAGATGAAACCAATTGAAACCAGTTGAGACCCTTTGAAATAAGTTAAAACCAGATGAAAACAGTAAAAACCAGTTGAAACTAGTACAACCAGTTGAGATCAGTTAAAACCATTTGAAACCCGGAAAAAAGCAGTTAAGACCAGTTGAGACCAGTTCAAACCAGTTCAAACCAGCTGAGACCAGTTGAACCCAGTTCAAACCAGTTGAGGCCAGCTGAGACCAGTTGAAACCAGTTCAAACCAGTTGAGGCCAGCTGAAACCAGTCCAAATCAGTTGAGACCAGTTGAAATCAGTTAAAACCAGTTGAGAGCAGTTCAAACCAGTTGAAACCAGATGAAACGAGTTCAAACCAGTTGAAACCAGTTAAAAAAAGTTGAGACCAGTTTAAACCAGTTGATATCAGAAGAAACCAGTTCAAACTAGTTGAGACCAGTTCAAACCAGTTGAAATCAGTTGAACCCAATTAAAACCTGTTGAGACCAGATCAAACCCGTTCAAACCAGATGAACCCAATTAAAATCAGTTGAGACCAGTTCAAACCATTTAAAACAAGTTGAGAGCAGTTAAAACCAGATGAAACCAGTTAAAACCAGTTGAGAGCAGTTCAAACCAGTTGAAACCAGATGAAACCAGTTCAAACCAGTTTGAACCAGTTAAAACAAGTTGAGACCAGTTGAAACAAGATGAGACCAGTTAAAACCAGTTGAGAGCAGTTCAAACCAGTTGAAACCAGATGAAACCAGTTCAAACCAGTTTAAACCAGTTAAAAAAAGTTGAGACCAGTTCAAACCAGTTGAAATCAGATGAAACCAATTGAAACTAGTTGAGACCAGTTCAAACCAGTTGAAATCAGTTGAACCCAGTTAAAACCAGTTGAGACCAGTTCAAACCAGTTAAAGCAAGTTGAGACCAGTTGAAACCAGATGAAACCAGATGAAGCCAGTTGAGAGCAGTTCAAACCAGATAAACCAGTTAAAACAAGTTGAAACTAGTTGAAACCAGATGAAACCAGTTAAAACCAGTTGAGAGCAGTTCAAACAGTTGAAACCAGATGAAACCAGTTCAAACCAGTTTAAACCGGTTAAAAAAAGTTGAGACCAGTTCAAACCAGTTGAAATCAGATGAAACCAATTGAAACTAGTTGAGACCAGTTCAAACCAGTTGAAATCAGTTGAACCCAGTTAAAACCAGTTGAGACCAGTTCAAACCAGTTAAAGCAAGTTGAGACCAGTTGAAACCAGATGAAACCAGTTAAAACCAGTTGAAATTAGTACAACCAGTTGAGACCAGGTAAAACCATTTGAAACCAGAAAAAAAAAACAGTTAAGACCAGTCGAGAACAGTTGAGGCCAGTTGAAACCAATTGAAACCAGTTGAGACCCTTTCAAATTAGTTAAAACCAGATGAAACCAGTAAAAACCAGTTGAAACTAGTACAACCAGTTGAGATCAGTTAAAACCATTTGAAACCCGGAAAAAAAGCAGGTAAGACCAGTTGAGACAAGTTCAAACCAGTAAAAACCAGCTGAGACCAGTTGAACCCAGTTGAACCCAATTAAAACCAGTTGAGTCCAGATGAAACCAATTGAAACCAGTTGAGACCAGTTGAAACCAGTTGAGACCAGGTAAAACCAGTTGACACCAGTTGAACCCAATTAAAACCAGTTGAGTCCAGATGAAACCAATTGAAACCAGTTGAGACCCTTTCAAATTAGTTAAAACCAGATCAAGCTAGTAAAAACCAGTTGAAACTAGTACAACCAGTTGAGATCAGTTAAAACCGTTTGAAACCCGGAAAAAAAGCAGTTAAGACCAGTTGAGACAAGTTCAAACCAGTAAAAACCAGCTGAGACCAGTTGAACCCAGTTGAGGTCAGCTGAGACCAATTGAACCCCGTTCAAACCAGTTGAGGCCAGCTGAGACCAGTTGTAACCAGACCAAACCAGTTGAGGCCACCTGAAACCAGTCCAAATCAGTTGAGACCAGTTGAAACCAGTTCAAACCAGTTGAGACCAATTCAAAAGTTGAGACCAGTTGAAATCAGTTAAAACCAGTTGAGAGCAGTTCAAACCAGTTGAAACCAGATGAAACGAGTTCAAACCAGTTGAAACCAGTTAAAAAAAGTTGAGACCAGTTTAAACCAGTTGATATCAGATGAAACCAGTTCAAACTAGTTGAGACCAGTTCAAACCAGTTGAAATCAGTTGAACCCAATTAAAACCTGTTGAGACCAGATCAAACCCGTTCAAACCGGATGAACCCAATTAAAATCAGTTGAGACCAGTTCAAACCAGTTAAAACAAGTTGAGACCAGTTGAAACCAGATGAAACCAGTTAAAACCAGTTGAGAGCAGTTCAAACCAGTTGAAACCAGATGAAACCAGTTTAAACCAGTTAAAACAAGTTGAGACCAGTTGAAACCAGATGAAACCAGTTAAAACCAGTTGAGAGCAGTTCAAACCAGTTGAAACCAGATGAAACCAGATGAAACCAGTTCAAACCAGTTTAAACCAGTTAAAAAAAGTTGAAACCAGTTCGAACCAGTTGAAATCAGATGAAACCAATTGAAACTAGTTGAGACCAGTTCAAACAAGTTGAAATCAGTTGAACCCAATTAAAACCAGTTGAGTCCAGATGAAACCAGTTGAAACCAGTTGAGACCATTTCAAATTAGTTGAAACCAGATGAAACCAGTTAAAACCAGTTGAAACTAGTACAACCAGTTGAGACCAGTTAAAACCATTTGAAACCAGAAAAAAAAAACAGTTAAGACCAGTCGAGAACAGTTGAGACCAGTTAAAACCAGTTGACACCAGTTGAACCCAATTAAAACCAGTTGAGTCCAGATGAAACCAGTTGAAACCAGTTGAGACCAGTTAAAACCAGTTGACACCAGTTAGAAATAGTGATTCTATAGCATGACTTTACAAATTAAGATCAAAGTAGAAAATTGAGTTCACGATCATGTTTTCAAACGAAATTACTCTGTGTAATGACTATCAGTATTATAACGCTGATGAAATTGAATTAGCCCATGAAAGCTTCACTAAATTTCCAGTAAATTGGGTATTTGGTTGTAACGACGCTAAGAGAAACATCTTGCTAGTATATTCGATGTGGTTATACAAGGATAGAAAATTCCTTGTATTTGTTCTCTAGATTTCGTCGATTTTGTTACTCGCTAGAAATCTGTGCAAGGTTAGACAAAATGACAAAAATCCCCTATTGGGTAAATCGTATATTACATTGAAAACGGGTTTGAAACAGTTTCCAAAGTAAAACCGTCAAATTTACGTGCAAGGTAAACGAAATAATTCATTTTCAAGAAAGAGTGTGCTGTGAATTCAAGTAAATGATAAATGACCAATGTAAGAAGCATGATAGTCTATTGCCGTTTGCCACAAGTACAAAACTATTTGAAAGTAATAGAAGAAATGAAAGGCCTTTTTTCTTCTCTATCCTAATTGCGTGTTCTATGGTTTCTTATCTTTGCGTCATTACTACCAATGACGCAGAATATAGTAAATTATATGAAGCAATGTTTTCACACACCGCAATTTTGTTAATCTGGTAGAGAGCTCTTTCTTCTTTGTTGAAAGGAAACAAATCATTAAAAATGTGAATTTAGTTTTCATTTCTGATGACACAAATCACACAAGTTTAAAAGAAACTGCATAATACAAGAACATAGTGATTCTACAGCATGACTTTACAAATTAGGATCGCACAATTTGGTTCACGATTGTGGTTTCAAAGTCTGTGTAATGAGTCTCGGCATTATAACGGTGCTGAAATCGAACTAGCAGAATTTTGGAAGTTTCATTGAATTTACGGTAAATTGGGTATTTGGCGGTAACGACGCAAAGTAGGGTAACATCGGAGAAAGAAATCAGTTACTGGGTGAATCGTACATGACACGTTCCCAGTGGTATAAAACCGTTAAATTTTGGTGCAAGATGTACTAAATGATTGGTTATCAAGAAAGAGAACACTATGAATTACAAGGTACATTTCATTGAAAACGGGTTCGAAACCGTTTCCAACGTAAAACCGTCAAATTTTCGTGCAAGGTAAAAGAAATAATCAATTTTCAAGAAAAAATGTGACAAGTGAACAATTGCACATTACATTGAAAACGGACTTGAACCCATTCCCAACGTGTAAAACCGTTAAAAATCTCGTGCAAGGTATACGAAATGATTGATTATCAAGAAACAGAACACTATGAACTCGTGAATGACAAATTACCAATTTTAGATCCTTGATAGTCTAATTACTTCCAGATTGCCACAAGTTTCAAAGAATTTGAAAGTAATAGAGAGAATGAAATGCCCTTTTTCTTCTCTATCTGTAATTGCTTGTCCTATGGTTTCTTATTTTTGCGTCATTACTACCAATGACGCAATGTATAGTAAATTATATGTAACAACATATGTAACACAGCGCGAATTTTGTGAATTAGGTACAAAGCTCTTTCTTCTTTGTTGAAAGGAAACAAATCATTGAATTGGGAATTTCTTTCTTCTTTGTTGAAAAGGAAACAAATCATTGAATTGGGAATTTCTTTCTTCTTTGTTGAAAGGAAACAAATCATTGAATTGGGAATTTCGTTTTCATTTCTTATAAGGCAAGTCACAAATTTAAAAGAAACTATGTGAATACAAGAAAATACTGATTCCATAGCATGACTTTACAAATGAAGAGCAAAGTAGACAATTTGGTTCACAATCATGTTTTAAAACGAAATGAGTGTGTGTAATGACTCTCGGTGTTATAACGGTGATGAAATCGAATTAGCCCATAATGAAAGTTTCACGGAATTTCCAGTAAATTGGGTATTTGGTAGTAACGACGCAAAGTAGAGGAACATCGGGCAAGTATATTCGATCTGGTATGCAAGGAGAGAAAATTCCTTGTATTTGTTCTGTCATTTCGTCGATTTTGTTACTCGTTACAAATCTGTGCAAGGTTCGACAAAATGACAAAAATCCGTTATTGGGTAAATCGTATATTACTTTGAAAACTGGTTTGAAACCGTTTTCAACGTAAAACCGTCAAATTTTCGTGCAAGGTAAACGAAATAATTATTTTTCAAATAAGAGTGTGTTATGAATTGAAATGAATGATAAATGGCCAATATAAGATGCTTGATAGTCTATTGCAGTTTGCCACAAGTACCAAAGTATTTGAAAGTAATAGAACGAATGAAAGGCCTTTGGCAGTAACGACGCAAAATAAAGAAACATCGGAGAAAGAAATCCGTACTGGGTGAATCGTACATGGCATTGAAATCGGGCTTAAACCCGTTCCCAATGTGTAAAACCGCTAAATGTTCGTGCAAGGTGTACTAAATAGTTGGTTATCAAGAAAGAGAACGCTATGAATTCAAGTGAATAACAAGTGACAGCTGTACATTACATTGAAAACGGGCTTGAACCCGTTCCCAACGTGTAAAACCGTTAAAATTTCGTGCAAGGTACTAAAATAATTGATTATCAAGAAAGAGAACGCTATGAATTCGTGAATAACAAATTACCAATTTTAGATGCTTGATAATCTAATTACTTGCAGTTTGCCACAAATACCAAAGAATTTGAAAGTAATAGAGCGAATGAAATGCCCTTTTTCTTCTCTATCTTTGATTCCGTGTCCTGCGGTTTTTGTCCTTTGTGTCTTTGCCAATGACGCAATGTATATTAAATTATGTGTAACAACATATGTAACACAGCACGAATTTTGTGAATTAGGTGCAAAGCTCTTTCTTCTTTGTTGAGAGGAAACAAATCATTGAATTCGGACTTTCTTTTTCATTTCTTATGACGCATTCACAAGTTTTAAAGAAACTGCGTGAATACAAGAAAATAGTGATTCTATAGAATGACTTTACAAATTAAGATCAAAGTAGACAATTTGGTTCACGATCATGTTTTAAAACAAAATTATTCTGTGTAATGATTCTCGAACGGTGATGAGATCGAACTAGCCCATAATGAAAATTTCACTAAATTTCCAGTAAATTGGGTATTTGGTAGCAACGACGCTAAGTAGAGAAACATCGGTATATTCGATCTGGTATGTAAGGAGAGAAAGTTCCTTGTATTTGTTTTGTCGATTTCGTCGATTTTGTTACTTGCTAGAAATCTGTGCAAGGTTCGACAAAACAAAAATAAGTTATTAGGTAAATCGTACATTACGTTGAAATAGGTTTGAAACCATTTCCAACGTAAAAGCGTCAATTTTTCGTGCAACGTAAACGAAATAATTAATTTTCAAGAAAGACTGTGCTGTGAATTCAAGTAAATGATAAATGACCAGTGTAAGATGCATGATAGTCTATTGCCGTTTGCCACAAGTACTAAAGTATTTGAAAGTAATAGAACGAATGAAATGCCTTTTTTCTTCTCTATCCTTTAATTGCGTGTCCTATGGTTTCTTATCTTTGCGTCATTACAACCAATAACGCAATGTATAGTAAATTATATGTAACAATGTTTTCACACACCGCGAATTATGTGAATCTGGTAGAAAAGCTCTTTCTTCTTTCTTGAAAGGAAACAAATCATTAAAAATTTTGTTTTCATTTCTTATGACGCAAATCAGAAGTTTAAAAGAAACTGCATGAATACAAGAAAATAGTGATTCTATAGCATGACAAATAGAGATCAGACAATTTGGTTCACGATCATGGTTTCAAAGTCTGTGTAATGAGTGTCGGCATTATAACGGTGCTGAAATCGAATTAGCAGAATTTTCGAATTTCATTGAATTTACGGTAAATTGTGTATTTGGCAGTAACGACGCAAAGTAGAGAAACATCGGAGAAAGAAATCCGTTACTGGGTGAATCGTACATGACATTGAAATCGGGCTTGAACCTGTTCCCAATGGTATAAAACCGTTAAATTTGCGTGCAAGGTGCACTAGATAATTGGTTATCAAGAAAGAGAACGCTATGAATTCAAGTGAATGACAAATGAACAATTGTACATTACATTGAAAACGGGCTTGAACCCATTCCCAACGTGTAAAACCGTTAAAATTTCGGGCAAGGTATACGAAAAAATTGATTATCAAAAAAGGGAACGTTATGAATTCGTGAATGACAAATGACCAATTTTAGATGCTTGATAGTCTAATTACTTCCAGATTGCCACAAGTACCAAAGAATTTTAAAGTAATAGAGCGAATGAAATGCCCTTTTTCTTCTCTATCTTTAATTGCGTGTCCTATGGTTTCTTATCTTTGCGTCATTACTTAAAATGACGCAATGTATAGTGATTTATATGTAACGACATATGTAACAAAGCGCGAATTTTGTGAATTTATTACAAAGCTCTTTGTTGAAAGGAAACATATCTTGAATTTCGTTTTCATTTCTTATGACGCAATTCACAAGTTTAAATGAAACTGCGTAAATACAAGAAAATAGTGATTCTATAGCATGACTTTACAAATTAAGATCAAAGTAGACAATTTGGTTCACAATCATGTTTTAAAACGAAATGAGTCCGTGTAATGACTCTCGGTGTTATAACGGAAGATGAAATCGAATTAGCCCATAATGAAAGTTTCACGGAATTTCCAGTAAATTGGGTATTTGGTAGTAACGACGCAAAGTAGAGAAACATCGGACAAGTATATTCGATCTGGTATGCAAGGAGAGAAAATTCCTGGTATTTGTTCTGTCGATTTCGTCGATTTTGTTACTCGTTACAAATCTGTGCAAGGTTCGACAAAATTACAAAAATCCGTTATTGAGTAAATCGCACATTACTTTGAAAACGGGTTTGAAACCGTTTTCAACGTAAAACCGTCAAATTTTCGTGCAAGTAAACGAAATAATTATTTTTCAAATAAGAGTGTGTTATGAATTGTAGTTTGCCACAAGAACCAAAGTATTTGAAAGTAATAGAACGTGATAGTAATAGAAAGAAGAAAGTAATAGTAATAGAAAGGCCTTTTTTTCTTCTCTATCCTTTAATTGCGTGTCGTAGGGTGTCTTCTCTTTGCGTCATTACTACCAATGACGTAAAATAAAGTAAATTATATGTAGCAATGTTTTCATTCACCACGAATTTCATCTGGTAGAGAGCTCTTCCCTCTTTGTTGAAAGGAAACAAATCATTGAATTGGGAATTTCGTTTTCCTTTCTTATGACGCAATTCACAAGTTTAAAAGAAACTGCGTGAATACAAGAAAATAGTGATTCTATAGCATAACTTTACAAATTAATATCAAAGTAGATAATTTGGTTCACAATCATGTTTTAAAACGAAATGAGTCTGTGTAATGACTCTCGGTGTTATAACGGTGATGAAATCGAATTAGCTCATAATGAAAGTTTCACTTAATTTCAAGTAAATTTGGTATTTGGTAGCAAACGACGCAAAGTAGAGAAACATCGGGCAAGTATATTCCATGTGTTATACAAGGAGAGAAAATTCCTTGTATTTGTTCTGTTGATTTCGTCGATTCTGTTACTCGCTAGAAATCTGTGCAAGGTTAGACAAAATCCGTTATTGGGTAAATCGTACATTACATTGAAAACGGGTTCGAAACCGTTTCCAACGTAAAACCGTCAAATTTTCGTGCAAGGCAAGAGAAATAATCAATTGTCAAGAAAGAGTGATTAGGAATTCAGGTGAATGATAGATGACCAATATAAGATGCTTGATAGTCTATTGTAGTTTGCCACAAGTACCAAAGTATTTGAAAGTAATAGAACGAATGAAATGCCTTTTTTTCTTCTCTATCCTTTAATTGCGTGTCGTAGGGTTTCTTATCTTTGCGTCATTACTACCAATGACATAAAATATAGCAAATTATATGTAGCAATGTTTTCATTCACCGCGAATTTTGTAAATCTGGAAGAGAGCTCTTCCCTCTTTGTTGAAAGGAAACAAATCATTGAATTGGGAATTTCGTTTTCCTTTCTTATGACGCAATTCACAAGTTTAAAAGAAACTGCGTGAATACAAGAAAATGCTATAGCATGACTTTACAAATTAAGATCAAAGTAGACAATTTGGTTCACAATCATGTTTTAAAACGAAATGAGTCCGTGTAATGACTCTTGGTGTTATAACGGTGATGAAATCGAATTAGCCCATAATGAAAGTTTCACGGAATTTCCAGTAAATTGGGTATTTGATAGTAACGACGCAAAGTAGAGAAACATCGGGCAAGTATATTCGATCTGGCATGCAAGGAGAGAAAATTCCTGGTATTTGTTCTGTCGATTTCGTCGATTTTGTTACTCGTTACAAATCTGTGCAAGGTTCGTCAAATGCCTTCCGAAGATCTATGAATTCAACTCCAGAAATTTGATTATCTATATTCAAAGACCACTGATTCACAAGTTTTGCAAGAGCAGTTGATGTGGAATGAAATGGTCTGAAACCAGATTGATTAGGGTGTAGTAAATCATTCGCATTCATGAATTCGCTCAGTTGTTGATGTACGGTCCTTTCGATAATTTTACTCACTGTTGGTAAGATTGAGATGGGGCGATAGTTATTCAACGAAAAAATATCTCCTGCTTTAAATATTGGTACTACAAGAGCCTTTTTCCATTCATGTGGAACAACTCCCGTAGACAGGGATTTGTTAATAATATCGCAAAGAGATTCTGCAATAACATTCTTTGTCATCTTTAAAAGTTTGTAGCCGATGTGACCTTCTCCGGTTGCTTTATCTATGCCAAGAAGCTCGAACTGTCTAAATACAAAATCTCTCGTTATCATACGTAATTTAAATTGAGAATGAGAAGGATCAAAGCCTTTGTCCTCATCTAATATCATTTGAGAAGTATTTCTCTGCAGATCTTTTGTAATTTTAGTAGCATTAGATATGAAAAAATTGTTGAATGCTTCAGCAATACTTGCGTTGTCCGATACTTCTGCATCATCAACCTTTATGGTATTGGGAGAAATGGGTGATGATTTAGGCGTAAATTCCCTCAAGCTCTTCCACATTTTTTTACTGCTGTTACGATTTTGTAAAGTTTGGTCAGTGTTATACTGTTTTTTTCTTATTCTCATGAGATGAGTAACTTTGTTTTTTAGATATTTATAGGTATTCCAAAGATCATTGCTGTTGTTAGTTTTAGGAGCTTTGAGAACTTTATCACGTTCCGTCATGAGCTTAACAACCTCATCAGATATCCATGGACATGCATGTTTTCTTATCCGCTTTTTGCGCAAAGGTATATGCTTGTTGACAACATTATTGAAAAGAGTCAACCACATATCCCACGTATCATCAACGTCGTCTATATCTTTTATGACCTGCCACGGAGCACTTCTCAAATCACTATAAAATTCCTCCTCATTAAGATTTATTAATGAGCGAAATTACGCACATTCAGATTTTTGATGGATCTTTGCACTGAAGTGCCGAATAGCATATACCAAATAATGATCACTAATGCTAGTCTCAAATATTCCCCATTCACTGTAAAGTTCTTTGATACAAATATCAAATCAATTAAAGTAAAAGCAGTAAAAGTAGAAGCAGTATTTGTAACTGACTTGGTCCGTACATTTTTGTATAAAACATAACTTTTTCGGCATTCACATCATGTTGGTGTGGCATATAATTACAATTGAAATCACCTAATATAATACTGTACAACTCATATGTTCCGAGAGAGCAGAGTCCAAAGTCCTCTCTAATTCGTCAAAGAAATCAGCGTGAGAATTCGGAGGTCTGTAAAATTCCCCTACAAGGATGGAAGGCTTATTTGGATAATTCAATTCAAACCAAAGGCATTCTAAAATAGATGAATTCAAATCGTCTCTTATTTTAGAGTTGAATCTTTTGGAAATATATACAGCCACACCGCCACCATGTCTTGTACGGTCTCTATCTAACAAACCAGTTAAAGCAAGTTGAGACCAGTTGAAACCAGATGAAACCAGTTAAAACCAGTTGAAACTAGTACAACCAGTTGAGACCAGGTAAAACCATTTGAAACCAGAAAAAAACAGTTAAGACCAGTCGAGAACAGTTGAGGCCAGTTGAAACCAGTTGAGACCAGTTAAAACCAGTTGACACCAGTTGAACCCAATTAAAACCAGTTGAGTCCAGATGAAACCAATTGAAACCAGTTGAGACCCTTTCAAATTAGTTAAAACCAGATGAAACCAGTAAAAACCAGTTGAAACTAGTACAACCAGTTGAGATCAGTTAAAACCAGATGAAACCCGGAAAAAAGCAGTTAAGACCAGTTGAGACCAGTTCAAACCAGTTAAAACCAGCTGAGACCAGTTGAACCCAGTTCAAACCAGTTGAGGCCAGCTGAGACCAGTTGAAACCAGTTCAAACCAGTTGAGGCCAGCTGAAACCAGTCCAAATCAGTTGAGACCAGTTGAAACCAGTTAAAACCAGTTGAGACCAATTCAAAAGTTGAGACCAGTTGAAACCAGTTAAAACCAGTTGAGAGCAGTTCAAACCAGTTGAAACCAGATGAAACGAGTTCAAACCAGTTGAAACCAGTTAAAAAATGTTGAGACCAGTTTAAACCAGTTGATATCAGATGAAACCAGTTCAAACTAGTTGAGACCAGTTCAAACCAGTTGAAATCAGTTGAACCCAATTAAAACCTGTTGAGACCAGATCAAACCCGTTCAAACCGGATGAACCCAATTAAAGTCAGTTGAGACCAGTTCAAACCACTTAAAGCAAGTTGAGACCAGTTAAAACCAGATGAAACCAATTGAAACCAGTTGAGACCCTTTCAAATTAGTTAAAACCAGATGAAACCAGTAAAAACCAGTTGAAACTAGTACAACCAGTTGAGATCAGTTAAAACCAGATGAAACCCAGAAAAAAGCAGTTAAGACCAGTTGAGACCAGTTCAAACCAGTTAAAACCAGCTGAGACCAGTTGAACCCAGTTCAAACCAGTTGAGGGCAGCTGAGACCAGTTGAAACCAGTTCAAACCAGTTGAGGCCAGCTGAAACCAGTCCAAATCAGTTGAGACCAGTTGAAACCAGTTAAAACCAGTTGAGACCAATTCAAAAGTTGAGACCAGTTGAAACCAGTTAAAACCAGTTGAGAGCAGTTCAAACCAGTTGAAACCAGATGAAACGAGTTCAAACCAGTTGAAACCAGTTTAAAAAGTTGAGACCAGTTTAAACCAGTTGATATCAGATGAAACCAGTTCAAACTAGTTGAGACCAGTTCAAACCAGTTGAAATCAGTTGAACCCAATTAAAACCTGTTGAGACCAGAACAAACCCGTTCAAACCAGATGAACCCAATTAAAATCAGTTGAGACCAGTTCAAACAGTTAAAAAGGTTGAGACCAGTTAAAACCAGATGAAACCAGTTAAAACCAGTTGAGAGCAGTTCAAACCAGTTGAAAAGAGATGAAACCAGTTCAAACCAGTTTAAACCAGTTAAAGAAAGTTTAGACAAGTTTAAACCAGTTGATATCAGATGAAACTAGTTCAAACTAGTTGAGACCAGTTCAAACCAGTTGAAATCAGTTGAACCCAATTAAAACCTGTTGAGACCAGATCAAACCCGTTCAAACGGGATGAACCCAATTAAAATCAGTTGAGACCAGTTCAAACCAGTTAAAACAAGTTGAGACCAGTTAAACCAGATGAAACCAGTTAAAACCAGTTGAGAGCAGTTCAAACCTGTTGAACCAGATGAAACCAGTTCAAACCAGTTTAAACCAGTTTAAACAAGTTGAGACCAGTTGAAACCAGATGAAACCAGTTAAAACCAGTTGAGAGCAGTTCAAACCAGTTAAACCAGTTAAAAAAAGTTGAGACCAGATCAAACCAGTTGAAATCAGTTGAACCCAGTTAAAACCAGTTGAGACCAGTTCAAACCAGTTAAAGCAAGTTGAGACCAGTTGAAACCAGATGAAACCAGTTAAAACCAGTTGAAACTAGTACACAGTCAGTTGAGACCAGGTAAAACCATTGAAACCAGAAAAAACAGTTAAGACCAGTCGAGACAGTTGAGGCCAGTTGAGAAACCAGTTAGACCAGTTAAAACCAGTTGACACCAGTTGAACCCAATTAAAACAGATTGAGTCCAGATGAAACCAATTGAAACCAGTTGAGACCCTTGAAATAAGTTAAAACCAGATGAAACCAGTAAAAACCAGTTGAAACTAGTACAACCAGTTGAGATCAGTTAAAACCATTTGAAACCCGGAAAAAAGCAGTTAAGACCAGTTGAGACCAGTTCAAACCAGTTCAAACCAGCTGAGACCAGTTGAACCCAGTTCAAACCAGTTGAGGCCAGCTGAGACCAGTTGAAACCAGTTCAAACCAGTTGAGGCCAGCTGAAACCAGTCCAAATCAGTTGAGACCAGTTGAAATCAGTTAAAACCAGTTGAGAGCAGTTCAAACCAGTTGAAACCAGATGAAACGAGTTCAAACCAGTTGAAACCAGTTAAAAAAAGTTGAGACCAGTTTAAACCAGTTGATATCAGAAGAAACCAGTTCAAACTAGTTGAGACCAGTTCAAACCAGTTGAAATCAGTTGAACCCAATTAAAACCTGTTGAGACCAGATCAAACCCGTTCAAACCAGATGAACCCAATTAAAATCAGTTGAGACCAGTTTGAACCAGTTAAAACAAGTTGAGACCAGTTGTGAAACAAGATGAGACCAGTTAAAACCAGTTGAGAGCAGTTCAAACCAGTTGAAACCAGATGAAACCAGTTCAAACCAGTTTAAACCAGTTAAAAAAGTTGAGACCAGTTGAAACAAGATGAGACCAGTTAAAACCAGTTGAGAGCAGTTCAAACCAGTTGAAACCAGATGAAACCAGTTCAAACCAGTTTAAACCAGTTAAAAAAAGTTGAGACCAGTTCAAACCAGTTGAAATCAGATGAAACCAATTGAAACTAGTTGAGACCAGTTCAAACCAGTTGAAATCAGTTGAACCCAGTTAAAACCAGTTGAGACCAGTTCAAACCAGTTAAAGCAAGTTGAGACCAGTTGAAACCAGATGAAACCAGATGAAGCCAGGTTGAGAGCAGTTCAAACCAGATAAACCAGTTAAAACAAGTTGAAACTAGTTGAAACCAGATTGAAACCAGTTTAAACCAGTTGAGAGCAGTTCAATCAGTTGAAACCAGATGAAACCAGTTCAAACCAGTTTAAACCAGTTAAAAAAAGTTGAGACCAGTTCAAACCAGTTGAAATCAGATGAAACCAATTGAAACTAGTTGAGACCAGTTCAAACCAGTTGAAATCAGTTGAACCCAGTTAAAACCAGTTGAGACCAGTTCAAACCAGTTAAAGCAAGTTGAGACCAGTTGAAACCAGATGAAACCAGTTAAAACCAGTTGAAATTAGTACAACCAGTTGAGACCAGGTAAAACCATTTGAAACCAGAAAAAAACAGTTAAGACCAGTCGAG
>NW_027273391.1:0-14640 GCF_040938485.1 Diadema antillarum | reverse complement strand
CCATCTCACGTAGACGGCCCCGTTTCCACTGACCGTAAGATCGTCACTGTGCGTCTGTTCACCATCCTGTCCATCATCCTGCAAGGTTGACGCATCGTCTTTTGAATTCGAAGTTATCTTGGCAGGCTCTTGCGCTATCTCTGGACTTCCATCCACACCTTAATCAAAACAATGATAATTATACAAACAGAATCAAGCACTATAGTTCCAATATCAGCTCTCGTGCTGATAGACTTTCCTGCCCATACCTATTTATGATACCAGAGGCATTAAAGCTGATATTATAATTAGGAGAGAGTTCTAAAATTTGTTGACTTGTTTAAATTCGCGCCCCCTAAAAATGACCTATCCTCTTTCAAATCTCTCGAAAAAGGAGAAAGACGAAAGTGAGATTTTACAAATAAAGAAGTAAATCTACCGTCATTTCAAACTGTACCTCGCATATCGCGTAGAACGTCTTTACCGTCGCGACCATCCGCGCCAGCCACACCGGGCGGACCGGGCGGTCCTCGGGGACCAGGAACGCCAGAAGGACACAGAAGACACTGACCTGTCATGAAAAAGAAGAACGCAATCAAAGACTGCCTGTTACAAATTTGTGGTACTTGTAATTACGAATTACACTGTAATTGGAATTGTAATTTTTGTGTCATCTTTTCATTTTTGAGCGGATAGGGACATTATCACTTTGTGTGTTGCGGTATATAAGCACTGTAAATTATCATTATTATTATTATTACGAATACCTACATGGACGTGATCGAAAATTTACAAAATCACGCCTCGTCTTTAAACTAGAGTGACATTACACTCTAGCTCCATGACTTTTTCTGTTTTAAGCGATATTTGCGAAGTGGAGCATGTAATCATAATAGATTAGTATAAAGCGTATTTATATAAATATAAAAAAAGTTCAGACATTGAAACCTGTACATGAGTTACTTTCCTCACTCCGTACTTGTTATGTATATTGAACTTCGTATTAACTACATATAGGAGTCAGGCTGGTAATTCAAGCAATCCCTACTTACCAGAAAGCAATGGCAATTCAAAAGACCCCTGGGGATTTTGATCACTGCTTTGCTGTGTTGCTGGCAGATTCGGAGTCTCAGAAGAGTCCACACCTCGACGACTTCTCTGAACTTTTTTATCGACTGGGTTGTCTTCCAGGATCGTCGGGTTTTTTGAGATCAGCTCCAAACTCATGAAAGAGCGAGTGATCTTCTCAACTGATCCCTGTGAGAATGAGCCAAAAGTATAGGTTTTCCCGGTCAATTTCATACTTTTGTCACTCAAATTCATTAATGTGCATTCAAATTCACGTATAGCGCACGCACGCGAAAATATTCGGGCATTCAAATTCAGAATCCGAGCGATCAATTTCATTTATGTGCGTTCTATTTCATTTTCGGGAAATCAAATTCACGATTGGGCATTCAAATTCAAAATGCGAGCACCGACTTTCCTACTCGTGCATTCAAATTCATGCGATAGTCACGTGATAGTCCCAATGAGCTTGTTTGGAGCGTTCAAATTCATTTTTAGGCGATCACTTCCTACTTCGTGCAATCAATTTAACGAGGAAAATGGAGTAGACTTTTAAGAAAGGGAAAAGGGCCAACACAACCAATAAAGGCTTGCATATATTGTAATTATGGTTGTTTACAGGTTCTACATTGTTCTCTGTTCATGTATTCTTTGTTTTTCATCTCAATAAATTTCAAATTGCAATGTCCAATCAGCAGTGCATCCAAACAACACAACGACTAGTAATCATATTTCTTGGTGATACTGCATGCTGACAACGCCCCAACACCAACCACATAATCATGATAATGACAATTCATAAACTTAAAGACAAACTGACACACAATGATCTCACATAGTCTCGTAAAAGTAAATCAATAAGACAGCAATACACAACAAACAACGCGTATACAATGTTTAAGTATCAGTTTCAATATAGTCGAAATTGTCTTCTTTTCCTCGAAAGTGTCAACCAACCCTCCGTATTATGCTCGTCTGTAGGCCTATACAGTGCCTAATTTTTGCTTGTTTGTTTCGTTTTCCATCAAAGTAGATGGCTGGATAACCCATATTCAGCTGCAAAACCCATATTCAGCTGCAAAAGCTGGTCTTAAATAATATGGGGTCCAGTTTGATGTTCTACTCTTTGCGATGAATAAATGAAATGGGATCTTTTACGTGCATGAGTTGTGACTCTCTCACACATGGGACCGCCATTTTATGTCCAATCCGAGGGACATGTGCCTGTATATTCCTATTTGCTAAGCGCGAGTTCAAAATTGTCAATGAACAGGTGGACCTCTACTGCAAAATAAATAATCATCGTAAATCCCAATATATTCAAAGCCAAATGAGAAACACATGCATTACACGACCCCAAACCAACTAAATTCAGGACTTCTTTTAAATTGAATGCAGTTATTTGGAACGTGGTTGCCTATTCACGAATTTGAATGACCGACGAGATTCCGTCGCCAGCTTGACATGAATTTGACTGCTCATTGATGAAATGCGTGCTCCTCTCTTAAATTTGAATGCTCCGATAGTGAATTTGAATGTTCCGATAGTGAATTTGAATGTTCCGATAGTGAATTTGAATGCTCCGATAGTGAATTTGAATGCTCCGACAGTGAATTTGAATGCTCGGATAGTGAATTCGAATGACCGGATTTTGAATTTGATTGCTGATTCAGTGCTGCGAGCGTGGAATGCGTGAAATCGAATGCTCGGAATAGGAACTTGAATGACAAAAGTATGAAATTGAAAACCTATACTAGACGCGGACCATAACAAACTAAAATGCCATTGTTCACTGAGAAGAGATTTTAACAAAGGAGCCGAATAAAAGGAGGAGATGAAGTGGCTTGTACATGAATCACATGTGATTGGTACAAATCAATAGAGCAAGCGTGAGAGCAATATTGTATTGTCATGGTATCTAATGGTATACTTACTGATTACGACTCGTGTCGCTGCTTTGTGAAAACATGTAGAATATTTGAATTATATCACTTTCTTATTTTACGTTCAATTCAGATTAAACCGTTACTATTCTAGTTGTTAGATGTTGACTCTATTTATTATAGTCAACCTTAGCATTGAACAGCTCTTCGTTTTCAAAAGAAAATCTTCCCACTCAAACGTTGTGTCCACCTTTGCGCAGGGTATACAATTATTTTCCTTAAACCCTGAAGCCCTCATATAAACGATAGCAATATTATGCTTCATGCGGTGTACAGTTTTCCTCCTTTCATATCTGTTATTTTTTTTCCTACCACTAAAGTGGACTGTGCAGTTGCAGCTGACGCATGCGCTTTACTTGAAAATAGACGTTAGTAGTAATACAGATGTGTCTGATTAATTTAGGAGTCTATAAAATGTCATATATTGAATATAGTGAGTGGGTAGTTCAGGAGAAAACTTGAGCAGATTCGCAGTGACACAGCGTAATAAAAACTGTCGTTTCCTCTCCGTAGATGGGGTAGTGGGGGTTTAGTGATTTCCCGTGCATTGCATGTCGCTCCTTCAAAGAGTACTATTATTGAAACCTCCATGTCCTTTGTAAACCCCTCTGATGTGTGTTTTGGTAAAAGAGCCTATCTACACCTTGCAACGCTTACTAAACAGTCGATTGAATTAGGCCTATGACCTGGAAGTTTAAACATTTTCTTCAGATGAAGAAGTCATTAAAACCATTTATGCTGGCAGTTAGTTTTCTTCTAGAATGTCGTGTGCTCTTCAAATTTTATTATCTGATAATTTTACTGTCTGAAGCGTCCAAAAATGCTTTCGAATTAATGGTTTTATTCATGTACGCCTTTTTGCCTAGATGTATTTACAAGTATTGCAACCCATATTCGACAGAAAGATGTATCCAGAGATTCGTCATTAGGACAAATTAAGCAACGTACGTGTGAATATTCATGGAAAAAAGCGTATATCTAGAGATACGCCTTTCTGTCAAATTGATCAACAGCAACGCTAACTGCACGTTAGTTCCTCTTTCCTCAGAAATAACATTGTGCTCTCCACAGCTGACGATTAAGAAATGATAGCCCTGCAAATTTGGATTACTTTTTTTTTATGATACTCACTGTAGAACGAGAACGGAGTCATCGTCCACAAAATCGAAAAGTCCCTAACCAGGAACCGTAGTGTCAGTTGGTCATTCTTTACATGCCATACAACACACATTTCACTTTATACAAAATAGAGGGAAATTGCATGCGTTGGTGTGTGTATAATTATGTGCTGGTGTTATAAGCTGGCCAACTGTGTATTCAACAAGAAAACTTTTACATGTAACTTAAAACTCTCGAAAGCTTTTTTTTTCTCAACTAGAAAAATGTGGCAAAACAAAAGAAAAACAAAACAAAAAAGGACCCGTCAGGCCTCCATCGAACCCGCATCCTATTGACAGGCATGCAGACCCTTTACCAATTTAGTCACAACAAGTCCCCAAAGACTTAAGACGTGGAGCTCAAAAGCGGCCTAAATCCGTTCACTGTTCCACGTTTAACTTGAAAATTTCACCATGATCCCGTTATCTGATGGAAAGAATAAATAACACAAAAGCTTGTGGTTTCATATACAAAATATCGGAATTTCACTATTTCACTATTTCAGAGAATAAGGAGCTGAGACAATCGAGATACAGCTCCGAGAACAATGTCACAGTAATTCAGAGCTGGAAAAAATCACTTCCCATAGACATAACACGTACAGAAGGCGGATTTTAACATGTCACCTTAAATCTAAATTGTCGCGACGACGACGTCATCAAAAGGGGAAATATAGGTCACTATCACGAAAGAGAATTGCCTTGGCTAACATACTGAACTTTGGGAGAAAATTGGGTGAAAATGACCGAGATACGTACGCCTCAATGAATTGAAAAAAAAATCCAAACATTACGTCATAAACTATGAAAATCCTCTCTTTTTTATACTTCAGGTGACAATGTTGATAATGACATGATGTCAGATTGGCCATAAGTATACTTGATTTATATGCTTCCTAAATATGAAAAAAAAAAAAACCCAGGGGATATTTCAAGAGCTACGGCAGAATAAGCTATAATTTTCACTAAAATTTCCACATAGATGCTCGCGCAGATTTTTAACTTCCATGCACGCTCAAAACCTTGTTATTGGTCACAGGATCAATGAAATGAATGAAATCATGAATCTTCTATACGTGAATACTTACATATTTCTAGTTGTACGTGTTTGAACTTCATTGAGCTGTATATTAAAAGCAGTTCTTTTTGACTCGACGTAATATTAGTAATGTCAGAAGCCAATTGTATTTCTGTCACTCTGTTGGAACTGTAAATAAACCTTTTAAACTCTTGCACTTCATCAATATGACAAAGTCGGATGGTTTCGCAGAATGGTAGGGCCTATATAGAAGTTAGTGATGGTGTGTTTGTTATTATCTTTCAATTCGTTCAGTTCGTTCAATTCAAATTGTATACCTTTCTGGTAAAAGCCTGGTGCCTCAACGTCTCAACAACCTAATGGAATTCCGCAGCAGCTCGTGATTGGCGGTGGCTTCCGGACAGGGGGCAGTGATTAGGGACTTTTAGATTCCGCATCCAGAACGTGGACTACGACGTGATGACGTCATTTCATGATACAATGTACTGCGCATGCTCCAGGTTCCCTGGCACGTCCACCGGCAGAATCGAGAACTCGTTCTCCACGGATTTCACGTCCTCCCAAATAGTGAACGGGGTTGATGACGCAGCGTGCGGAGGATGTCACTGTATTAATTTTGACGCGACGATTATGACGTCACCACATCCATGTACTCATACTCACCGTCGACTGAAATCTATGCTTTTACTCTGGCGTCGACTGGAGTTGCCGAGAACGTTGGTTCTCACTTTCGGGCGGTCTGAACACCGTCGCGTCGTGTCCACGTAATAGTCTAAAAGTCCTTATTATCGCCAACGGACACTACAGAAACCTGGTTCCACTGATATCAAACCACAAAGAGGCCGACACGCGACTCCTCTTGCATGCACTGCATGCCTCTCAAGACATTATTCTATCGAAAAAAAAAAAGAAGTTGTCGTTATCTTGTGTGATGTTTCATAAACCAAGTTCAGACTGTCAGTGCTTTGTTACAAACTGTACACTTCGCTCACAGTACGAATTGTAACAGACTGTACTGTCAGTTGTGAATTTCAGTACTTTGTTATACATTACAGTACAAACATTATTTTGAACTTTATTTTCAACAAGTTTATTATTCATTTTGTGTGTGTGTGTGTGTATATATATATATATATATATATATACATGTGTGTGTGTGTGTGTGTGTGTGTGTGTGAAGTTGATTAAAGGACATCTTTGAATATGACAACTTTCTATTATACCATCAGCATTTATGCTTGTACCTCAACAAATTACGATAAACGTGAAAATGAAAATATCCAGAATCCCAGATACATCTTTTAAAAGATTTTGCACACTGTTAGTGCACGATTTTTTTCGGTTTTCTGTTGACAGACTGTCATTATGTTGATAACTAATGTAATAGTGATGTTTCTTAACCAAGTTCGAACTGTCAGTGCTTTGTTACATATTGTACATACTTTTTAATTTCTTGTTAAACCTGATACAAGAGCCCACAGTGTGACTGTATTGACGTTCAGTATATTTTGTTATAGGCCCTACATTGCAATATAAGTATTCAAACTTTATTTTCAACAAGTTTATTTGTTGATCAGGGTGTTTCAAGGACATTTTGGGCTCAGACAACTTTCTATTATATTTATGTTTTTACCGCAACAAAGTAAGATAAAGTGAAAAAAAAAATGGAATCCAGACATATTATTTGTCTCTTGTGCCTTTCGTGCACTAAATATCACCCTTTTTTTTTAGATCGGGTCTTAAATTACCTCAACATTAAAAAAAGAAAAAAAAAGAAAAAAATAATAATAAAAAAATCAGCCTGAATAGAAGGAAAAGGACGTCCAAGATTGTTTTCCCTCTTCCATTCTTAGCGTTGATTCATTACTGTACGTTTTCATACAAATTTACAAATCATCTTTTTTTAAACAAACAAACTTACGAACAAAGGTTACATTTAAAAACATTTGTTGGAAAATATGGTATGACTCGCACGTGACAGTACCTAGCACGTATCTCACCCGTAATCGCCCGGACGTGCAAATCTTATTACCCGCAACCATGTTTAGGCCCTGTCACACCTTTCCGGGCAAGCTACACGGGCTTGCTGCGTGTGGGGACTTTCCAGCATACCGGACAATTTCTGAGGGCGGACAAGGATTTGAGTGAGTCAGTGCATGTGCCTTACTTGCTGGACGCGTTCTACTTTAGTTCTACTTGTTGTTGTTGTTGTTGTTTTTGTATTTGAGGCGCGTCATTCAAATATGAATATTTACGCCTTTATCTTTATAATATAATTATTTTACATATAATAAATCAATAAAAATTATAACTTTTTACTATCATTTTTATGCGCGCTATGTGTCTGCTGTTATACGGTTGGGACAAATAAGTTCTGGTGCATGCTGATGGCAAACTCTGATCAGCCCGGCTCGTTACATTGAGCAGGCTTCTCGGTCGCGCACACAGACCTAGATCCCTCATTTGCCGCACTCAGGACCCTCTGCCCAACGCATATATGGTGCACAAGCAGACTCCCGAATACGATATATAAACATCAAAATTATAATATTATTTCATATATACTTTCCATGAAATAAACATATGATTTACAATAATTCATTTTTTTTTCATTATGTAATAAGCAAACATCCGGTTGTGCAGTGTGCAAATCTAAATTAAATAAAACTCAAAAGATAATTATCTGTATAACTCTAGAAGACTTATATAAGTCTTTTAGAAAACCTTCTTGTTCTCTTCACATATGAGATTAATGCCCTCAAATGATCAACATTTTTTGTGGATAATACTTTTCTGATATCCCGTTGATCTTTGCCTCCAATGTCTGCGATCAACATGGCTCTCTCTATCAAATATTTCGGACAATCATATAAAAAATGGCTTAAATTTTCCTTTTCGGGGGCAATAGGGGCACTTGCCTGTTTCATGCAAATTTACTTTCCACTTATCATAATTCAGTCCAATATTACCCATACGGACTTGATGAATAAGTATTTGTTCTTTCCTGTTTTTTAATCTGCATTCATATTTTCCACTTACATACTTCTGTACTTCTTTTAAAGGGGACTGTGTTTCTTCCCATCTTTTTTGCCACTTCTTGTTAAAATAACTACTCAAAACACATTTAACTTCCATCTTGTTGAGTCCATTATTGATTCCGATATGTTTCTCTTGTAGGGCTGTTTTTGCCGCTTTATCTACTGTCTCATTGCCCGTGATGCCACAGTGGCCGGGCACCCATTCAAAGTGTACTATCATACCCCTGAACAGCAGGTGCATCGAAAGAACGTGTATTTCTTTCACAAAAGCATCTTCGAATTTACATGTTTCAAGGGCCCGGAGAGCACTTAAACTGTCAGTAAAAATTACTACTCCTGTATACACATTACTAAGTTGTCTCAACCAGGTTAATGCCATAAAAATTGCAGCAAGTTCCGACCTATATGATGACGTGAAATCCTGCAGTCTTTTCGATTCACTGTATTTGTAATAGGGTGCGAAAAAAAGCAGCTCCCACTATGCCTGTTTGACTTCTGGATCCGTCCGTGTATACATGCAAGTAGTGACTCCACTTCTTTTGTGTAATTTCTAAACTCATTTGATTTTGAAACAATGGATTATCTGACTTCGATATTAATCCACTTAACTCAGTTGAGACATTCACTTTTGGGATTTGCCAAAGTGGGATAGTTAAAGGAGTTACCTGCTCAACAGGCATATCGAGGTAGACTTCCTCTTTCATCTGCTTTATCCTGTTTCCAAAGGAGTTACTTGAACAAGTTTTGTTATCATAAAATCTATATTGCCAACAGTCCCCTACATCTTCCAGCAAGGGGTGGTCGGGAGTTGTTTCAATTCTCTTGATATACCTTGCACTCAGCAATTTTCTCCGCATATCTAAGGGCATCTCTCCTGACTCTGTTTGGAGAGTTCTCAGGGAGGTTCCGACTTTGCTACCCAAACATATTGTCAGAGCCTGATATTGAACTGAATTGAGTATATTTTTGACAAAATCAGATGCCGAGTCATATGCTTCACATGCATAATCCAATAAAGAAAGAATAAGGGATTTATAAACTGTTATCAAATCCTTTATTCCACCACTCCATTTTACATATGCCAAACATTTAAGTATATTTATTTTCTTTTTACTTCTACATGCTACGTCTTGTATATGAGATTTCCACGTTAACCTCTTGTCTAAAATAACTCCGAGATATCGGTGTTCTTTTCTCTGAATAAGTGGTTGTTTGTCTAGATAGAGTAAAATGGGCTCTTCTTTGTTGGATCTTGAAAACAGTATTGGCACTGTTTTGGGGGATGAGATGAGCATGCCCCATCTTTTGAACCACTCGTTAAGTATATTCAAGTATTCTTGTAAGCATAACACAACCTCGGTGATGTCGTTACCTGATTGCCATATTACGCAATCGTCGGCGTATAATAGGACTTTGGGGTTAGGCCCAACTGGAATATCCCTGAGCATCAGGTTGAACAGAATGGGGCTCAAAGGGCTTCCTTGGGGTAATCCGTTAACCATCTCCATTGTTTCAGATAATGCATTGCCCACACGCACCTGAAAGGTGCGCTTTGACAGCATGTTTGCTATAAAATGTAGCAAATTCCCTCGAATGTTTGCCTTCCCACAGTTTGACCAGGACGGCTTCGGGCCACAGTCTATCATATGCTTTAACTAGATCAATAAATACTGCGACTGTTTTAATACTCACTTTCAAATTTTTCTGTATTTCATTTTCCAGGTGAATTATATTATCCACACAGCTTCTGCCTTTACGGAATCCACTCTGTATCGGAGATAATAAATCATTCTTTTCCACCAAGAAGTTTATCCTCTCTTTAACCATAATTTCCATAATTTTCATAAAACAGGGTAATAATGTAATTGGTCGGTAAGAACTCAATTCTGTGGGGGGTTTATTTGCTTTCAGGATTGGGATCAAAATTGAGTGTTTGCATGCTTGTGGTATAAGACCAGTTTCCCAAATTCGATTGTAAATTAACAGTAAAAGTTCTTTAGAATGTATGGGCATGTTGCAATAAACCTCATATCCTATTCCATCCAATCCAGGCGTTGTGCCTTTTCTTGAACTAAGTGCTCTCTCTAATTCCCGGAACTGAAAAGGTTCATTATAAACTAATTCACGACTGCTGTCAGAATCTGTCCTCACCGATCCCCAAACTTCACATATATCCTTATAATTCTCATCATTTTCCTCTTTCCCGCCTACACTACCGAAATATTTTCCTAAAACATGTGCTTTGCATTTATCGTTGATAATAATGTCCTCTTCGGAGTGTAAAGCAGGCATGTTTTTTTTGTTTCACAGGTATTCCGTTTAACCTCTTTATTGTTTGCCATACCTTTGAAACTGAGGAGAAGCGGTTTAGTTTCGCACTGAAGGACTGCCAGTAGTCGTGTTTGGCTTTACGGATGGTCCTCTGGGCTTCTGCTTTCCTTTGTATGAATTCGTTTTGCAAAGCCTTTGACCATTGTCTCCTTAACTTTCTCTGTATTTTGTTTCTCTGTTTTATTTTGTCCGTACAATCCTTCGTCCACCATGGGACAGGGTTGCGCTTTGTGTCTTTTGGGCGGTAGCTTGATATTCCTAATATTTTGGTTAAGCGTACCATAAATTCTTCAAACAACGTTGTTGAAGAGGCGTCTTTCTCGAATTTGTCAACACAATCAACAGTTAACTGATCATTACATAAGGAGGCAAATTTCTTCCAGTTGATCTTTCTGAAAGATTGGTTTTCGCCTCCTGTGTTGATTTCACGTAAATGAAAAGGATTTGCGCTAATGTATAACTGAGTGCATACTACATAATGATCACTTCCAAGTGATTCTGTTAACACTTGCCACATGCATTTACCGGCCAGGGTTGCCGATGTGATAGACAGATCTAAACAAGATGTCTTGCCGGTGTGACTATCCAGTCTTGTTCCAGAACCATCATTTAAAACAACTAAGTTATTACACATCATAAACTTTTCAAGTAATTTACCGTTGAGATCTGTTCGTAAACTACCCCATAATACATTATGAGAATTAAAATCACCGACTATCAATACTTTCGATACATCTCTCACCTTCGAAAGTAACATGTTCAGAGTATCATCATTCAATTTCTTGCAAGGATTATAATAATTCACTACCGACAACACATAATCGTCCAAATATATATCAATCAGTTGCATCTCTATTTCTTCGTAAATTCGAACCTCCTCAAAACTTACTGAGTCATGAACGTATATAGTTACCCCTCCACCACGTTGTCCATTTTTTCTGTTTCTTGACAGTGTGGTGTATTGGGGAATATTTAACTCAGTATTTTCCGCAAACCAAGATTCTTGTATACATATCAAATGAATTACTCCTACATGTTCAGAATTTATATATCTAATCAATTCCCCCTCCATGAGCATTCATCCCTTGGGCGTTCCACTGGAGAATGACCAGCGCAGTCATGAAAAGGTTTCTGTTTAACTGCTGCATTTTGATCTTTCGATCAATACCTGTTCCACAAGAGAACGAATGAGTGCGAGTATCTCTGGTTCCGTTTGTTCACTTACGAAAATTAGAACAATTTTGACCACAAAGGAAATTATTTCCTCGTTTGAAGCATTCACAAGAAAGTTACTTCCAGGTGGATTTCCTTTTTGTTCCGTTTTGTCAGTAGTTGAGTTCGATGTTTGGCTTTCCACTACATTACCCTTATTTGTATCTGTTTTTCTGTCTGTTCCCACCATCAGATTGCTGATAGTTTCAACAGCTTGGCTTACAGTACTGGAAGGGAGAGATGGGAGAATGCGTGGCGCCGTTTGTTTCTGTGGTTTTGTTCTTGCCAACCCTTCGGCACCGGCTACCGGCAGATTGCCACTATTGGTTGCCATGGTTGCCGCTGAGGCGTAGCTCACTCGATTGGGAAGAGGAGTTTTCTGTGTCTTTTCTTTTGTTTGTTCTTCTTTTGCCCGATACGTTCTTGCGGCCTCGGCGTATGACAAACTATGTACCGTCTTTAGCTTTTGTATTTCTTTCGCTCTCTTTATCATCTTACATCCATTGTAAGCCGCCGAGTGGTCGTCGCCACAGTTAACACATTTGGGGATTTTCTTTTCTGGGACATTCCTCAAAAGAGTGAGATTCCCCACATCTGACACATCGGGTCTTTGAACGGCAGTTGGCTGCCGTATGACCGTGACGCTGACACTTAAAGCATCTTACAACAGGTGGAATCCACTGTTTTACATTAAATGATTGAAAGCAGAGAATTACCTCTTCAGGGATTTGTTTTGAGTCAAATGTTAAAATGACACTGCGTGTTGGGGTGTAGAAAGTATCTTTCTTTTCCTGGTTGTAGGTTTTTCTAGTTATTCTCTTTACATTAATCACTTTTTGTCTTTTTAGTTCTGACTTGATCTCTTCCTCTCCCATTTCAATGGGTACCCCTGAGATAACTCCTTTGGCGCTCTGATGCTTTTGTGTTTTGACCGGGACATTACCGATTTGCTGAATATCGGAAATTTGTCTGAGTTGTTTTTCGTTGCGGCATTTAACTAAGATTCCTGCGTTCATACTTTTCATGAATTCTGGCGGGCTTCCTGACACGTTTTGGATTGATTTGGCAATTACCAGTAAACTTATGTTGCGAAGAGACTTGGAACGCTCGATGGGGGTAATAAACACTTTCAGATCTGGAGGATTTGCTTTTGGCGTACGAAAGACGTTTTCGTAATTGTCATAGTCCGTTTCGGAATCTGTGGAATTTGACATAGAGTCCCTTTTGGTGCTTATCTCTTCCACCGTACTTGAGCCTTCTCTGTACTTTCGTTTCTTACGCCTGCCTGAAACAACTCTGTAATCTTCTTCATGAACTTTATCATAGCTAGTGTCGCTGTCTGTCCCCTTGGGGTCAAAAGCCCCTTTGGGGTCTACAGCTCTATCGTATTCTCGTGAGGCGGCAGCCACCGCCATGGTTTCACAAGACGCCAAATGGCGGGAAAGTTGAGTTATATCTATATTGGTGCGAAGTGCGAAATTCCGGATGTTTGCTTACCTTAAAACTGTTCGACGGCGTGCTTCTAGAAAGACGTATATTCCATATGCCTCAACTATGCCCCAAAAACATGCAAAGTGAGTCCAAAATATCAAAATATCAAAATTATCCAAATAACAGAGATTCCAAGTTCGGAGCTAGAGGTGGACACGTCCGGCGTCCGTGACCACCGCTTGGTCAACCTGTCATCCTTGCTGCAGGGGCCATGCTAATCTTCTCTGTATCGTTCCAATTTTAATATTCGTGTTCAAGATTTCTCTTGTCCACTTGCGGGTATATTGTGTGACCTGTGTGCCAGGCGCTTGGGAACTGACAACTCAGTGAAGGAATTCCTCTGAAGGAATGGCAGAAGTCCCACAGAATTTCATTATCTTAGCCGCATACGGGGGACTGCGATGTACCTGCGTGGGAGTTGCCTGCGAGGTGCTGCCGCTAAGGGCTTCCTACTGGCGTTCTGCGTGGACCTCTGCGGGGCAATCCCCGCGACTCACCCGGAAAAAGTTTTGGTCACGCTCAACACTTGGCTGCGGGTAAATAGGACTTGCGTGCGCACCTCCGGGCAACTACGGGCGAGATACGCGCTAGGTACTGTCAGGTGCTGACCAACTGCGGAGAGCTCCGGATAGCACATGTTTCCCGCTAGTCAACCCGTAAAACTTCCCCAGATACGGTATGACAAGGCTTTGAGCATGCTCAAAACTTGTTACGAGTGAGTCGTGGGGGTTCGCTCGCAGAGGTACACGCAGAACACCAGTAGGAGACCCTTATCGGCAGCACCTCGCAGGCAACTCCAACGCAGGTACTTCGCAGTACCCGTAAGTCGCTCGTAACAGAAAACGGATCGGTTTCAAAGCTCTCACGCAGGTCACACGGAATACACGCAAGTAGAAGGTAAGTAGCACGCGTCTAGCATGTAAGACACAAGTGCGAAACTCGCAAACATTCTTGTCCGCCCGTGGAAAATTCTCCTGCGTGCTGGAAAATCCCTACTCGCAACAAACCCGCGTAGATTGCCCGGAAAGGTGTGACACGGCCTTGACAAACCTTCAGAATGACGAACCTCGTTTTATTTTCGGCCTAGCGAACTGTAGGAATAACGAGCCTTCGGAATAACACCACAAATATTTGGATTAAAGACCCCTACATATTAATATCATTATCATTGATTGACGAACATTTAGGTAAAGGGCATTCGTGCACTGTTTTTTTCAGAATAACGAACCTTCGGAATAACTAACCTTATTTCAATGTCGGATTAACGAATGATCGGAATAATGAACGTCACACAGCCACCATATCCTGAAGTACAGATATCCTCAGCTTCAAGGTCACAAATTAGTGTCTGTGACCGCTGTACATTGGCAACCAAACTCTAC